>NW_010271099.1:0-16075 GCF_000690775.1 Eurypyga helias
AGCCGGAGTTAAACCACGACAGGACCTTATTCACCTTATTCAGATGATGCTGAAAATTCAAGGGACCGTTACACCATCTGTGCAGAGGAGCATGAGACTATCTCTACATTTATCCTCCCAGTTGTCTGTTTCTCCAACCTGTGTAGAAATACCTTCTTTATCTCTTGTTTCTAAACAGAACTCTTGTTCTTAGTGGTGCCTATGTGATATAAAAGTCCCTTGATGTTCCTGCCGAGAACCAGTTCCAGGCTTGCGTGTGGGAGAAGCAGAGGAAGCAGCACCCATCACTACTCGCCTCTCAGCCTTGCCCCTCAGGTCTGTTGTCCGAGCATCCACTTCTTCAACCATCCATGGTTCTAGTTTGGAAGTTTCTCTGACCCAGAAGCTGTGCTCCAGAGTGCAGGAGCAATGTCTTCTGGCTGCATGCTCAGAGTGTGCTCCAGAGGGCAGCTGCGGTAAGATGTGCCCTGGCCCAGATGTGTTTCCCTTATAGCTTCAGGTGCAACCAGTCTGGCTGATCATCGCATGGTCCCATGAGATCACATGTGGACTGATGGCTTTTCAGAGCCACTCACTGGGGTTTGCAAAAGTAGTTAGAAGTTGTTTTTTCCACCTGCCTCCTCAGGCAGCTGAGCTATGTGCTGTGGGACCTCTTAAAGACCCTAAATGCTATGGCATACACAGTGGACCTGCCCGCTGACTGGACAAGTGGGATTGCTGTCCTTCCATTTCAGGTCAAACTTCCATATCCATCTCTCCAATTTGCTAGTACTTTGGTCAGCCCTGCAGGAAAATCCTAGGAAGACCACATTCCCTCAGTTCTTTTTTCAACAAGACTGAATTCAAGCTGAAGGCTGACATTTCTCTTGAGAGGTGTCTTAAGGAAAGAGATGCTCTCTGAGCTTGGTTCAGCACCTGCTTGCTAGTGCTCCCACTCTTACAGAATCGTTTAGGTTGGAAAAAACCCTTAAGATCGTCAAGTCCAACCATTAACCTAACACTGCCCAGTCCTCCACTAAACTGTGTCACCAAGTGCCACATCTACACGTCTTCTAAATACCTCCAGGGATGGTGACTCAACCACCTCCCTGGGCAGCCCGTTCCAGTGCCTGACAGCCCTTTCAGTGAAGAAATTTTTCCTAATACTCAAGTCTAAAACTCTCCTGGTGCAACTTGAGGCCATTTCCTCTTGTCGTGTGGCTAGTTACTTGGGAGAAGAGACCAACCCTCACCTCTCTGCAACCTCCTTTCAGGTAGCTGTAGAGAGCGATAAGGTCTCCCTTGAGATTTCTTTTCTCCAGGCTCCCTCAGCCTGTCCTCATAAGTCACTCCTTTTACTTTATATACCTGGCAGGTGGATGGATTCCCGTTCTTTGATGAAGTCACTGTGGTGCTCCTTTCTGTGGCACAGTGGTCTGAGCAGAGTCTACCCTGGTCAAGACCTAGGAGGTGATAGGTTGGCCAGACCAGTAACTGGTCCTGTAGACCCCACTAGCTTGTGCCAGAAAGTGGCCACAGTCTCTCACTTGGGCTTGTTTCCTGCCCAAGTGAGTCCGGGCAATTTACGAACCCAACTGGTAGGTGGTGGATTTTTAAACACTTCTTCAAGTGACGCGACATCTCTGTAACACTAAAAAAATTTACCAGATTGTTTTCTGTTTCTTTGTTTTTTGATATGTTCTTACTTATGCCTTAATGAAGCGGGGTAACGATAGTGGTTAAATAAACCCTCATCTGACCCTAAATAGGAATGCCTGGAGTTGCAGAATCTCTTCTGCTCTCTTTCCTATGAATGTGTCTGAAGTTTCACTCCTTTGTAGAGCTGTTGTTTGGCACAGTTAAATTTCAAATGTAAGCTAACACGTGGGTTAACTTTATTTGAAAATTTATCGTTATAGAAGTATTACCCATTGCAGAACATCAGCCTAATCCTGGTCAGAAATGAAGTAAGAATTCTCTTTGGTTTGTAGTCAGTTGAACTGAGAGGCTTAGGAGAGCGTGGAAAGTGTCCTTGGGGGTGTAAACTTTAAGAACATTTTCTGCGATAATAACTGTGTTTAGTAAGTAATTGCAAAACCTTAGGAAAAACTTGAAAAGTAATTACAGAATTTCAGTAGTGACTTTTCAATATTGAAACTATTTTTCATCCTACGTTATTATACCAATATGTTAAATCTGTGGAATATTTTTGCAAATTGTACTTTTAAAAGACCCGGTAGAGAAAGAAGCCTTTTTCTTCATTAAACAGACCTTTAAAATGAACACCGATTCCTCATGTACTGAAACTCATGTGCTCCATGGTTCATATATTGTGATCTTTACTTTAAGCAAGTTCCATCTTGACATTTTTTCTTGATTACTGTCAGATTCTGAAGTTACTGTGTTGGGAGTAAAGGGGTGAGGGAAAGCCACCTTTTAGCTTCGATTTAAAAGGGACAGCCAAAATATGTAGCTGTCAGTATTAAGTAGCTGAAAAGATAAAATGAGAATTTCAGTATTTCTGACTTCCACTGGTCTCTATGGGTACAAACAAGGCCATAATTTCACTTCTAATATGTGTTACAGTGCAGTTAATATGAAAAACATATCTTTGTGTCCTGTGATGTAATGAGTTATGCATAATGTTTAACTGATGGAGCTCTCTCAACATGACATATTTAACTGCAAAACATACATTTTTCATAAGTGTTTTACTCAATTTCATATGTCCGTATTTTGGTATGTTGCATAAATAGTAGTTGTATTTATTGGAGAGTTTCTTTAAGATTATTTTGATACTAAGAAGAGAAAGGATTTTGAGAACATCTGAAAACCAAGCTAAAGTAAGTTATTAAGCCACATTTTTGGAGAGGAATTCAGAACCAATACATGCAAAATAAGGCGTGCAAGGATATGTTGATCACTACATTGACATTAAAAATAATCTAAATGATATGAGTAGGTGCTAATTAGTTCTGGAGCCTGAAATAATTAGTTCCATCAAAGTACAAACTTTTGCTCGCTTTGCTGCATATTGTCTCAGCCCACTTCTGAAGGGGACACTTCAGGGAGCAGAATGTAATTAACTGTTGTTTCCCTCTGGGACATGGTTCATCTTCTGTGGTGCCAGCTAGTGTCATTGCGTAGGACAGTTTTATAAGTGTTGTAGCCACTAGTAACTGGGTTGGACCTTTTTTTTTTTTTTTTTTTAATATGCTGTTAAATGTCTTAAAGTAGAGCTAGTTTTAAAAATTTTCAGCATGAGAAGATTGAGTTGGTGCTGGATGACCGAAAGGCATGGCAGTCCCGTTCATGTTCCCTGACCTGCTGTGGGCCCCCTGAACCCCAGTTTATTAAATAAATTATTTTATGTACTGACAGATATTATATGACATGTGGCTAACAAGATGAGAGGATACAAATCCATGGAAAATAAATCAAGAGAGAGAAAACTGCCGATATGTCAAATCAGGATGTATAAAGAAATAGGAAAAGGTACTCAGTGTTCAGGTTGGGTGCATGGGTTTGCACAGGGCATATTTATATATATGTTTATGTTTTTGTCTGTCCTCTATCCCATGGCATGTGATACAGTAGGAATGGTCATAGGGTCACAGGGTTCCCTGGCTACACATTTGCATGCAGGCAGCTCAAGGGGAGGTTGTTCCCTCTTGGTCTGATATGGACACTACATTTAAAAATCCCAAGAGCTGCATCAAAGGATGGTTGTGCTCACTCCATGCAGAGAAGAAACACCTTAAATACAAATGTTACTCCATCAGTATCTAGCCACTGTGTTGCAGCTTTGACCATCCTTGGCAACCTTTCTTTTTGAGTTCTTTTGCATTCATTTGGAAGTGATAGTAGGACCAGAATTGTTTACGGGGTTCATCATGCATTGAGGTGGCACCATGATAACCTCTCTTGTTGTATTTTTTTTTTTCCTGTGTTCTGCATTTTGGATTGTTTTTTGACTGCCACTGAGCACCAAAGTAATGTTTTCATTGGTTTACCTCTGATAAACATAAAATATCTTAAAATTCTAAGTGTTAATAGTTAACCGCAAGCCAGTTGTCATGTGTATAGAATTACGATTTTTTGTCTGAGCTTTATCACCTCACATCTCCACTGAAATTCATCTGCCATTTTCTTGCTCAGTAGTGACTATTATGAGACCCTTTTGTAATTCTTTATAGTTGGCCCTCATCTTTGTCAGACTGCTGTTCACCCCTTTTCATAAATTGTTTATAGATATGCTGAACAACATATACCCTAGTACATTTGTGGGTACTTTGGGACCTTTGTTTTTATAGATACCATGCCTGCTGGTACTTCCCTTAGTCTTTGAGAAGGATCCCAGGACAGACTGGCATCACATCACCCTGCCTGGCTGTTCAGACATTTTGGTTGTGTTTTGGTCTTTCTCAAGTAATTTTTGGGAATTCATTGGGTTTTGGCCTGTGCCTCTGGGTTTTAGAGCGTCTTCAGATGACCTACAAAGATTTTAATCTCTAAGCTTCTAGCTCCCCCTTTTAATTTTAGTGTTTGGGTTTGTTTTTCATTTGTTTGTTTAACAAGCTTTGTCATTGTAATAAAGCATCTCCTCAACAGTAGTATTTTATGAACCAGGTTCTTTCCACTTCTTGAGATCAGATTGAGTGTTTTCTCTCTCTTTTTATGGGTGTTTGTTTGTTTACTTGCTTGTTTATTTTGTTTTGCAGCTGTGCATGAGGTTTAGGAAGTGGTCTCAGCTTCCATCTGCTGTTGTCATCCTTAACCGGTCTAGCTGGGAATCACTGAAGTATCCCTTGGCCTATTATGTTTTCTTCTTTGACAGCCTTTCTTATCTCTGCATTTCAAAGAATCTCACATAGTTTCCATCTGGTTAGATGACCAGTCCTCTAGGTAATTTATTTTGATAAGCTTTCACTGTTCAGTCTATTTTTTTTTGTTCATAGGGACTTTATGCTATTTGTTGATTCTTCTAGATTGTCAATACAAGCCTTTCTCAATCCATGCTGAAGTGTATGCCATTCAGTCTTTTCTGCTTTTTCAGTATTCTGCTTATGGTCTTTTTTCCACCAAGTTTTCAGTACGACTATTGTGTAAACAATGTTGTTTGAACAATAGGCATTTTAGTTCTTCCATCTAGCTTCTTAGGCTTCTAGTGTTTATACAGAAGAGTGTATACTTTCACGTGGGTGTTTTTATTTCTCTGCAAAATCTTTTAAAAGAATGGCTGTCTGTTCTGGCTTTTCTTTGCCATTTCCTTCTTGCTTGACTTTAATGAACTCCGTCCTTTCCTTTAGTTGGGAATTACAGGCCTCCATGACATTACTGCTTCTCTTAAACCATGTACTGTGTTTCTAAAATCTCTTCAGTTTGAATGTTTTCCTGTGACCTTTGAAGTGCCAGCAAACTCGTTCTTTTCTGGTTTAGATTAAGCTCAGCTACCCACTAGAGGCTCCTTCCCTATTACCAAAATTTCCTTGTTTCTTTGAATTCCCTTTTTAACACATTTTCTTAGCTGCTTATTAAACCTTTGCTTGTCAACCTGTCTTGTTTTGGGAACATGTCTGGGAATGCTACCATAGTTCTCTGATCCTTCACTAGCAACCAACATCTTGCCTCCAGAAATTTTCTTTTAACCTTCTTTACGTTACTGTAAGGAATGCACAGCAGCCATGGCCTTTGACTCGTCCTCATCACCTCCGAGGAGCCTTTCCAAACCCTCCTGAGAGGTCTGATGTTTTTGCATTAAACAGGGAAGTCTGTGATCTCTGGTATGTCAGACTTTGTGTTCCTGCTAATCATTGCTACAGCACTGAGGCAGACGAGGTTCACTCACAGGTATCAGGGAAACTTGGAAAAATCTGGATGCAGTTGTTTACTGCTGAGAAAGTGAGAAGATGAATAACATCTGTATGTAGCTGGACTTAGTAAAAAGAATCCACTGGCAAAAAGTGCTTGGCACTGTAGTTGAGCAGATCAGTGGTCAGAAGGCTGTTCACAATACCTACGTGGTTGGTTACTGTATGATCACTATTAGTCCTGCATTAGGACGGACTCAGTAAGTCAAAGAACAGCTCCTGTTGATTTCATTAGAATTATTGCACTGTTGCAAAATGCCATGCTCTACAGGGGGCATTTTACAGCTCACATTGCTCATGACTGAGGTTTGAGAAAGGGCTTCAGGTGACCAGAACGTCCTCTGAAGGATTTGAATGCAGTTTATTTCTCTAATAATGTCCCTCTGTACTAACAAATACAAAATCGTGTAGAATATGTCCATGAATGCAGAAATGCTTCTTGCTGGTTATATATGGCATCACACAGCAGCTTGGCAGTTGTAATGCGTCAGAATTACCTGATCCACATGACAAGCAAATTGCTGGACCGACTGAGGATCAGTGAGGAGTCAGATACCACCATGTGCTAACAGCAACTGTAGACTGCACATCAGACTCATTAATAGAGACAACTGAATTTCTCAAGACAACAGACATCATGAAACAACTGGATTTGAGCCTGATGCTGTTATCATTGATCTACTAAACCAAACAGGGAATGCTGAATCAGAGGGAAAAAATCTCAGGCATGCAATTACATAGGTCCTTAGTGAAAATCCAAAGCTTCGTTGACACAGACTTCAGGACAGTTTGATTAAAAGGTTCAGTTCCATTAATTTTCTGCTAGTGTCCTTGAATGTATTGCACAAAGCTTGATAAAGGATTAGGGGGAAAAAAAACCAAACCCTACCCAAAAGGCACATGAGAAAGCTTCTAACCAGACAGCTAAGCAAGAAAAACAAGCAAAGCTTTATGTTATGAAAGATAAATGGTGGGCATGAAAGGCAGAGGAGTTCTTCTGCGTTGTGGATCCAGAAAATATCATGTGGGCTTGGAAACAGCATCTGGCCTTAAAGACACTGCACCATTTCTGAAGTGATGATGGACTAATTGTGTTGGAATTGATGGAAAAGAAATGTAAGGATGCTGGCCAAAACTTTTCAGTTGTTGTCCTAAAAGATGAAGTCCGAGAAGAGGCTGTGCCACTACTTGGCCAAAAACAGGGCACAGCACCTCCTAATAAAACTGAGATATTTCCAGCTGTCTGGCAGATGGCACACAGTACAGTCTGACGTAAGCAAATTCAGTAAATATAAAACCATGGGGTAAGAGCCACAAGTAGCCAGAAAGCTTTTGCAGCTTTTTTGGCTTTGTAGAGAACTATTTGTTGAGGTGTTAGAGAATGTCCACTTTTACGAAGGGAAGGGTGATGATATGTCTTCTGAAAATCCTTCTCATCCTCTGAAGTCCTGGAAAAAGCTTTACAGGAAAAATGGGCAATTTTGCTATAGGGGTAACTAAACAGATTCCTTCAGTCAGTTAGTCTGGTTAAAGGAAGATATTGTTCTGTTTTGATAGAGAGGTCACTCAGCTAGTAATCCTTGAGCCCTGTAACATTTTTTTTTTTAACACTCAACATTTTTGAAAATAGATGTGTGAAACAGTACATAGTTTTAATGTCTAAAGAATATTACTCATTGGTTTTGCATTTCTATTTAGAAAGCGTTCCATTGCTCTCAGCAAAAAGTGATTTTAGTAGGAATTTAATACAGTAAATGGTTTGAGTTAATTCAAAGCATGTGATATTTCAGATCCCAGCAGGAGTCCTCTGTATATAAACTGCTGTCAAATTCCAGTAGATTGCAAGAATAAAGGAAAAAGTACAAAAAGAATGAGGGACCATGGTAAAAGATTTTATGCAAAACCTGGTGCTTTAAATACTTGTTTGTTCATTTTTATAGAGTACTTCGTCAAGCTGTATGGTTTTATATGAAACAGTGAAGTGCTCTGCTGCAGCTTTGTTGTTTAAAATTAAAAAGAGGGAATAAAAGGAAAGAACAGGATGTAGAATGAGAGAAGGTTTTGGGTTTTGGGAAGATGAGTGAAAGCAATTCTTCAGGTTTTAGTAATGATAGTAAGATTATCACACACTTCTGAAGACTTTATGGGGGTTGGAAAAATTTCTAGCAGTAGACTTGTTAATTTTGTCAGTAATTAAAAGACAGCAAGATAGAAAACACTCAGGAAGACAGAACTGTCAGGCAGGATCCATGTATTCCAGGCTTAGCCATTATGTTCAAAAGTGTCATGCTGATATTTTAATTCTATTACCTCTGGTGTATTTTAATTTTTGACAACAAAAAAAAAAGAAGGAAAGTGTTTTGTTGTTTTTTCCCCACCTCCTTGGAAAATGTTTAAGGATACAGAACAGTTATCATTCAGGATTTGTCTTTGCATCCAACATCATCTTTTAACCTGCTAAACACATTGATCATTCAAATATTGATCAGGAAGCTACAAGTTTTAAATGTCCTGCTCTCAAAGTTACAATTTTATAAACACTTGAAGTGACAGGTAAATATTGTTAAAAGGAGTTTCCAAAATAAACCCCTGCCTTACAGGGCCTGTAATTGTTGACCTGGCATTAACATTTATTTTTACGGTCAGGATTGTGAAAAATCCCCCTGTACACATTAAGGTTTTATGGAAAGGATTCAAACTGTCGTAACAGGGTTTTTTTCTTAAAGTGGACACTCTTCTGGTTTTAAATCTCCATTTTGCTTCATAATTGACACAGCGTACAGTGCGATGAAAGCAGCTTGCGACATGGGGAGGAGGTTGTTCTGTAGTCAGCTCAGAGAGGCCGTGTCCCACTGCAATCAGTGAGGTTTCTTTCCATCACCTGTGATGGGGAGATGTTACATTGTGGTTTATTTTTTTTCCTGATTCTTTTTTATAGTTTAATCCAAACCAAAATACAAAATTGTGCAATAGGCAATCAGACAAGGGGAGAAAGTAGAAATAAAATTTTAGATTTAGTGATCAAAATGGCTCATCTAAGTGCTGAAATCAGTGTAAGCCTAAGAAGAGGAAATTGACTGATTAGCTGTTAATTTAGAACAAACTTCTTGATGATCTAGTGACAGAATACACATAAAAATATGTAGCTGTACAAACATGCATATGCTCTAAACTGAATTCTAAATGTTGTTGATCCGTTATGCAGCAAATTCATCATAGAAAGCAAAATATGGGGTTTTTTTGTTTGTTTGTTTTTTAATGACATGGAAAAGGCTGCTGTTGAAGTGCCTGTGGTTATTTTCACTATTATATTTGTAGCATGATGGTTATCAGCAAAATACCAATTTGCTGTCATTTAAATCTGTGGCTTTCCCGAGTCTCGGCTTCCTCCAAGAGCTTGTGGGTTCCTTTGGTGGTGCGACCCGGCCTGCGTGACAGAAGGTGCAAGGAACGTGATGTTGTCCTGTCACTGGTGAGGGGTCTGATTTCTCTGACCTTTTAACAAGAGCTTTGCAATCCCACCTGGAAGTGCAGAAGTCAAAAGTTGAAGTTACATGTTTTTGGTATTATCTGAGCTGACACTGGTTGTGACGTTAGTAAATCAGTTCTCTGAAGGAAATTTCAGAGATGGGAATGATCAAAAATCACAGAATGCCAAAGACATAAATCAGTAGCTCTTACTGCTACTAGATAGGTTTTGTGTTTTGTCTCTTGCTAGGCAAGTTTGCACCTATCTTACATCATACAGCTCTGCACTCATGCGGGCACATACGTCTATGCCTAACTTTGGGCCCATAGATTTGATTTCAGTACGACTAGTGCTTGAAGGCCCTAATGTGTGTATTTAACACCAGAAGATTTGTGTTGGCATATCAAAGTTAGCACCGTGGCTTACAGACTTTTCTTGTGTCCTCCTGATCATCCCTACTGCAATAATAATTGCTTAAACGGGTGACTGTGTGAATTTAAAAGGGAAGAAAGAACGTGCTGTCAGGACCCCAAGCAAAACAAGTTTGAGGAGAGGAGGGGGAAAGAACCCCTCTTTAACCCTTTATAAAGTCTCTTTATAGAGGTTGCGTTGTAAAACTTATTGCATCTGGGGGAAAAAACCCAAAACAACCAAAAAAATGCTGACAGCATTTGTAATTTTTTCTAAATTTGTAAATTTGTAAATTTACTTGTAATTTTAAAGTTTTCCTCTAACTGGAGCAAGTCTTATACACATAAGAAAGGAAAAAAACCCAAAAGCTCACGTCAAAAGCTTTTAAGTAAAATGTTAGGTTGAAAGTTGAAAACCCACCAATAAACAAGATTTACCAGGGCACTGAGGAAGCAACTACAGAACAAGGGAAAAAGAAATGTTATTTTTTTGTGCTTATATATCTTACAAATCATCGCATAGGTACTTTCAGATTGTTCCCAAGATTTCACCAGCATGAAAAATGAATGTGAGGCTTTTCTGCCTGAAGTGTGTGGTTAGTGGAGTGTTTTACACTGTTTCAACAGTAGCATTCCGGGTCTGCTTCTGCCATCCTTGTTGCTACAAATGAGTCTGTTCCAATTCATTACAGCTGGGGGAATGAGTAAAGATCCTGTGACCGGACTTTGATACAGTGCTGTTGTATTTCAACCAGAGATACTTTTGAACGCATACGGGAATACAAAATCAAATATTTATTCTTTTTGAATGCATCCATCACTAGGTGATTTAAAGATACTAGTGTAGTAACTTCCACGTAAGTTCTGTAAATAGATTTAAATATCGTTTATTTTGAATCTCACATGAAGTTATATTCTAGTCCTTGCTTTGGGTGTTTGCACATTTTGAAGCAGTTGCTAGGAGAAGATGTATATATGTAATCTAGAGCCCCTCGTTCCAGATAAAAGCTTTAAAAAGAAGCAAAATATGTACGACCTGGCAAATATCACTGTCAAAAAGGCTTTTATAAAGTTCTGGACACATAGTTGATTTGGGAGTTGACAGCTGCAGTCTTCAATAGCGATGCTTGAATTTCACCTGCAAGCCACACTAGTCACAGAAATCTTTTGAATTCTGGAGGAAAAAAGCTATTCTGCCTCTGCAGATTGGGTTTGCCTTTTAATTTGCTCAGTCCTACAGGCCTGGTACATTCCCATAGTGTGATTTATGGTTTTCTCAATCTGCTTCAGCTAGTATATTTCTTTCTTTAGTAAAAGAAAGACCATGCAGTAGTATGGTTAATATTTGTTTATGAAGTTAATACTCCACAGAAGAACTTCTGGCAGTGAAAGGAATCCTGTTTTGATGTAACTCACTTTATCAAAAGTCATGACTTTCTGGGATCTCTGTGTGCAATCAGTTTAGAGTATGTTATTGCTGTCTGATCTTTAACTACATTAGTTTTTAACTTCCTTTTCATTTTCCTGTTTCCAGGAAATCGAAGACCACGTGGCATTTTTAATAACTGTTCCAACGGCCCTAGCAATTTTTTTCGCTATATTTATCCTTGTCTGCGTAGAATCTGTATTTAAGAAGCTGCTTCGTATATTTTCTCTGGTGGTCTGGGTATGTCTTGTTGCCATGGGATATCTCTTTATGTGTTTCGGAGGAATCATCTGCCCCTGGGACCAGGTAAGACTGTCATTATTATTAATTTTACTTCCATTCTGTATATTTCCAATAACTATTCTGTGCAAAAGCATTCACATTCATTTATGTGGGGCATCTCATAAAATGTTTTTTTGACTAAGTGTTTGCATGCTGGGGCTCCCTGCATTTATTTTATAAATACCAAAGAGATGTGCATACTTAGGATGTGGAAATATTTGTAAGATTTCACTTTTCTATTTTTAAGCTGCTTTGCGTAATAAACATTTGATTCCAATCACCAACTTCTTTGTATAGTGAATGTTTGATTTTAGTGACCAATTAACATGGCAGAAATGCCAGTTTTGTTCAAGGCCGCTGACGCTATCTTATTCAGCTTAAAATATCCGAGCTTTCAGTGTAGGCTTTCTGTGTTCTTCAAGATGTTCTCTAGCAATGCGTTCGAAAAAAGGACTGGGAGTTTCTGTACATTTCTAAGGAAATGAATGAGTAGAGAAGCAGTGAAGCGCCCTTCACAGTTTTAAATTTTGTAATGAAGACAAAGCAAAAATTTAATTGCATCTTAATAACAGCACTTTTGAAATATCAGTAAATGACGTGCGATATCCAATGTTGTGCCTGATTGATCCTTCTGTGTTCTGCCATATCCTTTTCTTTTTCCCAAGGCTCTCTGCTTGGGAATCTGCCTGATACAAAAATGGTAAAACTCTTCAAAGGATGGAAAAAAGCTTTTAAATATACCAATATGTCTTCTGAAAATTTCATGCTAATTCCATGAGTTTGGCATAACCTTTAAATGGTAGTACTGTATCCAAGGTGCCTTCTAGGTCTTTAAGATAGACTCCAAACAAATTCTCTGACTTATTATTCAGATCTTGCAAAGACTTACGCAAATGAACTTTAAGCATGCAAGTAGTTCCTTTAAAATCTTTATTTCAAATGATTGAAATTACTGGCAGTATTAGTTTTGGAGCCCTTACCTTTGCGTGTGACTTCTATATTTTCATTTTCTTGAAAGGTTCAGGGATTAATCATCTATGGAACTGACTTCCTGGGTTTTGTTTGTTTGTTTGTTTTGGGTTTTTTTTAAGTATGCCAAACTACCAAACCAGGTGGTACTTGCTTGTAATAAAAAGCAAATCAAAACATGTAATACTTTTCTCTAGATACAGATTTCACCATGGGAGTCCCTGTGTGTTTGTGATACCAAGTCTAGATAATTCACATGGTCTTACTTTTTTGATTTATTTATTTTCATTGCTAGTTGTGGGATGTCATGCTAGAATATTTTAGACTTTCAAGTTTAGATGCAAATATCTAATTAGCCATAGTATTTGTTCATTTCAATTTTGATTAATTTTGTTATTTGAAGGACATTATAATGATTTTCAACAGCATGTGGCATAAAACAGCCGAAGAGTGACGCTGATGTCTCAGTCCTAGGGTTGAATTTAGCCTGTGAAGATGGTTTGTCCTGCCTTGCTTTCCTTTT
This sequence comes from Eurypyga helias, assembly GCF_000690775.1. Taxonomy (NCBI): domain Eukaryota; kingdom Metazoa; phylum Chordata; class Aves; order Eurypygiformes; family Eurypygidae; genus Eurypyga; species Eurypyga helias. Next base: position 12,929 of record NW_010271099.1, read on the forward strand.
AGGAAAAATGTAGGCATTCCCACAGCATCCGAGCGACGTGGCCAGCCATGTGAGTCAGGACGGGCTGCGGAGCTCCGGGGAAAGTCATTGTCTTCCCGCAGGTTGCCAGGACACAAGTCCTCTGATGTTTCAGCCTGCTCCTCTCTTTGCGTGCAAGTGTTGCTTGGAGAAGAGGATATTTGGGAGGGAGCTGCATTGCGTGCTCTGCCAGCAGCAGCCAGCTCCAAGCAGCTGCCTCGCCTGGTGTTGCACAGGCTCCAGCCCAGAACAGGAAGGGCTTCTCCAAAAAGCCTGGACCTCTCTGTAGATATGTGATTTAATTCCACTGCGCAGGCCTCTTCGGCATCTGGCAGGAAAGGGGCTGTGCCTGGGTGGCCTCTGGCCACTGTCAGGAGCTGGAGGTCCCTGCAGTGGGATCCTTCGCTTCCCCAAAGCCGGTTCGTTCTTCCCCTTTGAATAGGAGCACTGTTTTGGCGATCACTTTTGTAGGTATGCTTTTGCCTGGTGTCAGTTAAGAGTGAACTATGGAAATATGGGAAACTTTCTGGGAATTTGACACCTTGCACAATAGACTAATTGCAGGTTTGATGTTTTTGAACATTTGTAAAAAAGCCGTGAGCAATAAAATACTGCCGTGTATTGCGGTGATGCCGGTGTTTTGATTGCTCTGCGTCAAGAATATGGAGGTCAATAATCGGTGTTCTCTGCTATAATTATACATGAAAGCAAATCTGAAAAATACTTCCTCGGTGATCACTGACAGTTTCTTTGTTGAAGTTTTACCTTTTGTGAAATTTAAAACCATTTTGCTTGGCTTATTAGGGTATTTTTGTTGTTCCTTTATGCTTTTTATGAAAGAAAAGAAAGATGATGTAAAATTTAAATCAGTTCTGTTTCAAATATGTCTTTGTCAACACAGCTAATCAGAAAATTAGTAAAATTAAACAAAGAGCCAGTTGATGCACACTTGTTTACTAAACAAGTGCTTTTTCTTAATTTTCTTCAAATCACACTCTAACTTTTGGTCTGGTCCAGCAGAGTTTAAAAATACTCTATTCATTCTATCTTTCATGTCTTCTGAATCCTAAGCTTGTTAAGAATATAGCATTTCTTAATTGTACTAGTAACTATTGAAAGATTAATTTTCTGCATACCATAGTTTATAGAAAGAACATGTCATTCTCTCATTTGTGCACAAGCCTTCTCCCTTTAAAAGCCAACCCCACATCCTTTAAATTCTGGCTTAATGATTTTAATGTTCTATTTGGCTGTTTGCAACTGCTAAATGCAATTTTTCTCTGGTGTCCAAAGGAACCTTAGGTGTGAACTGTAGCAGCTTTTGTTTACAATAAAAAAAACATTTCAGAGAGACTATTTTGGTTATGAACTCAATATATATTTAATGCAGAGCAGTTCCTCCTGAGCCTGCAGGCACATAGCTCAAATAGCTTTCACGAACAGTAGACATCTGGAAATGAAGTGGCTGGTCAAGGCTATTGTTTCTTTGTTAGAAACTTGTGAGCTGATGTGAAATAAGTGCAAATCGTAATCGGTTTCAGCTATCTTCTTGTGGTCCCAGCAGACTGCATTTATCTGTCTGCCTTTCCTTGCCTCTCGTTTGGCTGCAGCTACAGCTTTGGAGAGAAGGCTGTTATCAGGTCGGCATCTGGACCTGTTTGAAGGGTGAAGGCAACGCAGCTGTAGGTGGGTACTCTGTCCCTTGAGTCTGTCTGCAAGCCTTGTTCTGGCTCCGTAATTGCCTGCTGAGCCTGATCCAAAGGCTGTAATTGTCACTAGGCTGCGTGGGCATCATCACAAACCCATGTACGAGAGGAGCTATCAAACATACCAACTAACTTACCTCTTACTTTAGTCCAAGCTCCCTTACTCCTCTATATGGATGATGAAGAGAAGCAGGTACATTGAGGGGGAGAGCGCCTCAGTGAGGCAGATGTGGCTTTGCATGACAAAAATTAGGATGGTGATGGCAAATGTCTTTGGAACCTTACAAACATTTTTGAAGAAGTGTGGCAAACCTCTCTCATTGGTCTCTGCCCAAGTTTCTGTCAGTGCCAAACTTGGCAGTGGAGCCCTCGGTTTTCCCTGGTGGTCCAGGGACCTTGGGTGCTTTGACAGGACCTACACTCACTACACTCTGTCACAGCCCAGGAGGGAGGCTGGGCTGTCTGGTAGGAGTTGTGGGATACCTGGCCAGGGTTGGTAGGAAAGAAGCAGAGAAAAGGAAGTCATGCAGAGGCACAGAGAGAGCTATTGCCTGCTGGCAGTTACTTCCAAATCTGAGGTGTGAGCAATAATGTGCTGAGATAGTTTCACTGAGGAAAGACCCAAGAGTGATGCTTAGAGAGGTCCGTGCAGAAATCAGCGGATGGTGTGTTTGGTGGAGGGCCAGTAATGCGAGGCAAGCAAGCTGAGGCAGTAGTGCTGATAGGAAAAGGTAATGTATTGATTTGGCCGTGTTAGGACTTTTCCGTACTACAGAAAAGAGCACCTCTCCTTACAAATGTAAATCCAGTACCTATCTGTTGAGTTACATGCCAGAGAATGAATTTAAATTAGTTTCCTCTTGTTTCACTGACAGTGTAGTTATTGTACAACAGTCGCCTTTCCATGTCATCCTCTGACATGTCTAATACTTCCTCAGCCTTTGATACAGGGTGTACGTAAATATGTCATAGCACATTGATATCAGTGGGTAAAAAGACCTCTTAAAGCATACAGGGGATGATATAAAAAAGAGAGTAATTATACAGCATTATACTAGTCTGATGAATTCTATCATTGCTGGATTTTGGTATTCAATTCTACTTAATTATAAATACGTTTGCACAGCCCAGGCACCAGATGTGTTCCTCCTTTTCTATATTCAGTAACAGCACAAAAATTACTTCAAGCAGGATTTGACACTTCTCGTTTCCAAAAAAAAATTATCCACAGAGTGATTTGTTTAGAATATATGTTAGCTACTTTAGCCTAAATGGTACTTTTTGAGCTGAATCTAAAGCACTTTTCTTGTTTTGTTTTAATGTGTTGGTGTGGAATAGTTCAATTCAGGCCTTGGGGAAGCTCGGGTTTATGAAGTGTGGGCAAAATTTTTGGTGTTATTATTTATAATTTTATTTTTTATTA
>NW_010271100.1:0-6190 GCF_000690775.1 Eurypyga helias
CCCCCCCCAAAAAAAAAGAAAAAAGGACGAACCAGAAAGAAAGAATGAATATTCCAGCTATCAGTTCCCAAAGGAACAAGAGCCCAATCGACTGAAAATGACCACAGGACGCTGGCAGCATTACAAAGACAACAGAAGAGGTTTGTCAAACCTACACAATGTCACCTGTCCCAGACAATATTTCTGGCTGCCAGCCAGGAGAATCTGAAGTGGAAAAGACTTGCCAAGCAGGTTACAGCCTGTGATTAAGCAGGCAACGCAGGAGCCCTGTTCCCCTTTCAACACCAACATTAATCACAGCACTCGGACTGTAATCCTGTTCCATTTTTCTCTGTCTCTCTGTGCTCTGGGCCACAGGCAAAGGCTAACCAGAAGTTTTTGATTCCTCTTTGGTCACATCCTGAAGACAACTACACTGCGTGTTAAATCTCGAGACTGTAAGTACTTGGTTTTGCTCCTAAGCGGCTGGAGCCCATTTGCACCAGGTGAGGTGACTTCGTACAGCAGATCCTGCTGGTCAAAGGTCTCCGTTCTAGCTACACGGCAAGAAGAGGCCAGGGTTTAACTCTCTAAACATCTGTTTAATCCTCTCCTGTCAAGAACAGCTTCCCTGTGGGAAGATACTTTCTCTAGATGCTTTTGAAAGTCTGTGCTACTCAAACCAAACAAGCCATTTCATGTAATTTCATGAATTCATTTCATTTAGGTTTTTAAGCATACGATCACAGGATTTGCAGCATAATGGCAGAGAACCAAAGGGACTGGCAGCAAGCACAGGGATGGGGAAACTGCCCTGCTCACCGGTGAGTCGGAAGGACATTGCAACAGCTGGTAGGACCTCCCCTTTACCAACACCAGCCTCCAGACCAAGGAGCAAGTGTTCCAGCTTTCACCTTTGAAATAAAGCTTATGGGCTCTTTTTCTTGCAAAGAAGTTGAAAATGGAAACAAACAAACAAAATCAAATTACTATGGCTCTTCCAAATGGGTACCTGGGCTGTCCTTCAACCAAGGGAAGCTGGTAAGGGAAGAAAATATGCAGGCATGTGCACACACCTGCGTGCACATGCTACATTGCCTCTCCAGAGGAACCCAGCAAGTCGTGTTGTAGCCAAAGAACAGCACTACTCACCTCCTAAAGCTTTCACACAGTGGCAAAAGCTATGAAAGTTGCCCTGTTTTGCAGCTGCACCAATGAAATGTTATATTCGCTGCTGCTTGCTTGGGCTTTTGGCCTTTCAGGGCAGGTCGCCGCTTCCTCAGCATCCCATTCTGCCCCATGGGGCCAGCTCTCCTGCTCCCCATCTGGCCCAGCGGGGATGCGAGTATCACTTTTGCACCTGGTGAAGAAGGGACAGAGGTGCTTTGCATGGTGTGTCCTTGCTTAGCCTCAGCTTAGCATTTCTGCAGTCCAGATGGTGGGAAGTAACCTGAAACCCATATCCCTCTGCCTTTTAGAAACTACCGGCTTGCCAGCAGATACAGGACCCTTTCCTAGGAACATCCCTCTAAAAATGCTGGCAGCACAACTCTTGATAGTGTCTGAGATAAGCAGGAGATAGACTTGGAGAACCCCTGGTCTGGCTGCACTTGGACTTCCTTCCCTGTGGTTCTGCCCCTGTGCTGGAGGGCACCGACTGCAAGAATTTGTCAGTGTACCAGCACGTTCAGTCATTTAAACTACATAATTGTGCACCTAATTTGTACATGCAAATACTGCAACCTTTTCCATGCAAACTGGACATTCTGACACACAAGCAGTCATTATGGAGATGTGGGTTTACACTTAATTTACCTGTGTAATAACTGTACATGGAACGCAGACACACAGCTGTGCCTCTCCTCTGCATAGCAGCCCTGACGCCGAACACTGCCCCAGCAGCAATCTCCAGCTGGGAACTCTCATCCTTACTGCAGCATGTGCTCAGTGACAGTGAGCAGGGAAAGCTGTTTTTCAGAGCCCAAGGACAAGAGGATACACGGCTGCAGGCAGTCCTGCCAATGATGCCAGGTGCTCAGTTCTCTCTCTGTTTCTTCCATCTCTGGCCATTTTTTTTGCATTGATGGTGAAATGGAAAAGCATTCCTTGGGGTGCCAAAGGGACATGGCAGAGCATCTGTTTTCTGAGACAAAGGAGGAGGGATGCTGCTGCCCAGCAAGCCAGCTGATCAGATCTGTAAGGAAGGAACTTGGATAAAGATAAGACAAGCAAACATCAACTAGGGATAGGGAATATCCTGGGAAAACAGTGGAAGTTCCACAACACCGGCAGACTAAAATGATTCAAAGAGGGGAAAGAAAAAAAAAGAAACAAACAGATTGGTGTGGTGGAGAGTCAGTTCCCTTGCTCACTCTGCTGTGGAACAGGTGTCTGAGAGACCATCCAGCTACAGCATCATTAAAAGAAAATTCTAACATAATATATAAGATATTCTAATTGCTACATCTGATTATGAGGAAGAGTAAATCACCATGAAAATATTATCTGTCAAACAGAGTACAAACACGTAATTGACAATCAAACTGAGAGCTGTCATCCATCTTCAGAGGCTGCTGCTGTGTATAAAAAGACACTACTTGTATTTGTGAAGTAGAAGAGTGCTTCAGGAGTTACTGCAAAGTTCTGTTGAGCCAATAAACCTTTAAGTATTTACATAAACTCGATCCAAAAATGAATACTCTGTCAAGTGTATTTTCCCAAACTCAAGACCTGTAGGACTCTGCATTATCAAACTGGATTTTGCTAAGGCAGCTGGGCAGATGTTTATAGCAGTGCTTTGTGAAACATCTGGTACTAATCTAGCTAAAGAATTTTTAATTAGTCATTAATTCCCTCAATAACACCAAAGTCTAGGCCACCTGCCATGACCACTGACAGGTCTAACTAAACCAGGGTCCCTCAGAAGGCAGCATGAACCGTGCACCTTACCCCTAAATCTCAAATTTTTATGTTTATTCATATCTTGCTCTTCCTCCATCAAAGACTATGTAAACAGTGTAAAATGGAGTCACTGCCATGCATGGATGATGCCTTCAACCGGACCTGAGTGACATCCCCGCCACGTGCCCCGAGGGCCTCATCCTTACCAATTTCGGTGAGCAACTCGTAGCAATTCTCTAACCTCAGCCTGGAATTCAGCCCAGGCTCAGGAGGCCAGAGCAGTCCCATGGCAAGACGGCTGTGCTGGCACTGGTGACAGGCTCCTTTATGGGCTGTGCTGCTCGGAGCGTGAATCAAGCAGCCCTTACCGTCTGCAATGGTAGCTTTAATGACCAAGGCTGAGATTTTGGCTTCTGCCTTCTGAACAGAAAGCTCTGTGGATGTGTTACAGACATCCACAAGCTGCTTCAGCTATATAAAAATGCTATTAGGCTTTTCCTTGTTACTGATCCATTGCCAAGGCAGCAAGTGCCAGTTTTATCACACGGACCTCCAGTTCCCAAACTGTTATTGGCCCTTTCGATGTATTTATCTATTTTGGTTTTAAGAAGTGAAGGGCTGATGGGTTCAGATTTCCATTTAGGATTTTTACAGCACTACAGCTGGGAGTTCTTTTTTTAATTTATTGGGTTTTAGTGATTTAGTGGTACAAATGTTTTATTTTACAATTAGATGAGGTTATCCAGTATCCTCTGTGAGCATTTCCATCACTAATAAAAGCACTGATGGGTTAAGAGACAGGATGGACTCTACATCGTTGCAGTCATGGGACTGAGGCTATCCTAAAATCCATGGACTTCCAGGTTCTGAGGAATTTTGTAAGTGGCCTGTTCCTGATTAGTAATGGCATTTAATTCATCCCTGATGATCTCCTTGGCTCAAGTCGAGTCCTGAATCACAATTTTCTGCTCTCAGTCTTAAGCCATGGTTTCTCTCCTTTTTGATGAGAGCAGACACGGTTACACTCATTTTAAAGGTCTCTGGCAATGGCAGTACCCAATGCAGTGTCAACACAGGGACTTATTCAGGCAAAATGTCTGTGAAACCGCTGTTATTGGCAGATAATGTTGCTTACAAATAGCTATTCCCACTTACATGAGTGACCTTCACAGGCAATGAAAGGTGCAGCCTTAAAACCATATAACTCTCCTAATCCCACATTTCAGTTTTAAAAAGGGACAGGCATTTCTATTAGAAAACCACAGGGAGACGATGCTAATTTAACACTTACTGAGTTAAAAACTTGAGCGTTGAGCAGCACATGAAAATACCGTGCCCCTTCAGCATAAAATTCTTCAGTTTGAACATTAACATTGTTTTAACACACTGAACGTTGATGTCAGGAATAGGTAACTGTGCATATGCGTCACTTGCACGGGAGCAGTGGCACACCTAAGCGTCCAGTGAAACCCATTTCATTTCCATTCCAATCACTTCTAGGAGTCTTACATAAAAGCGTTGGCGCAAAGGCAAGAAAGAAGAAATTCTACCATGTTTGAACTGTTTTTCTGCAAAGTCGGGTGTTTCAGCTAAAAGGTGGTTTATTTTTTTACACGCGAGGCTCAGACGGGAGCGCCTGATGTGCAGGAGCCTGCTGCATCCTGCAGTCTCTGCTGCAGCGACATTCGTGTCCAGCTGAGGAACAGAGCAGACAGTCATGGATGGGATTGCCTTAAATCACTGCAGCTCGATTTTCCAGAGCTTTCAACTGATGTCCTTGATAACTCAGAGCAGCCCCTGGCTGGCACACAGAGATGTTAACTGGACCGTGCCCAGTGAGCCTGTGCTGGTAGCAATAGATGTGCTCCCAGCGTTAGGGCTCTCAGTTTCCTTGGTCACATCTGGTTGCCTCAGTTTCCCTCTCAGAAGAAAGCAGATTTTGCAGGGATGTTCTGAGGCATAATTTAAGTTTGCAAAAGGTTTTGACATCACTAGCTAGAGATGTGTTCTGAATGTTTCATTTTTACTTCTCATAGCCTCAACAGAAAATCAGTCAGCAACACGCAAATTAAAATTGAACCATTAGAGAAGCCTGCAAGAGAAGCAACGTTTAGCTTTTTCATTAAGTAGCAGTGACAGATACAGATTAGGAACATGTTCCATAGCATGAACATGAAGCCCAGCCGCAGCCTGAGGCGTCACGAAGCCTGGGAGAACCACGGTCGTTTGTATGCAAATGACAGAGCTGTCCGCAGGAACATGAATCAATGACAGTACATGCGTGCAGAGATTCGGAAGCACATTGCTCAATCTCCTACAAAGAGGATGGAATACTTTTCTACCTTGTACACCTAGTTTGTTCCTGCTGTGTAAAGTGGCACGTACTGCAAATTGCTCTCATCAATAATCAAGTTGGGAGAAGCAAAAATAAAGTGACAGGGAGCAGGGATTCAGAGCTCAAGTGGCAAAACAGCTCTGAGGATATTGTGCTCAAAAACCATCATATCAAAACTATTCACGAGAGAGAGAGAAAGGGAGGCTTGAACAATCACTTTGTGTTGGTCGGGAAGATGGAGTCTCTGGGGGCAGCTTTGCCCTTCACGGCGTTTGAGACTGAGTCCTTTCCATCATCTCCCAAGCAGGTGAGCAGCAGGGTAATGGGATGGAGAGGAGGAATGAGAGCTGTTACTCCCCGCAGTTGCTCACCTGTGAAGCGGGAGGCTCAGGAGAGAGCACGGGGAGGCAGAGCCAACGCGTGCAGCGGTCAGCAGCCCAGGCAGCCCACTCCAGCACGTCAGCAGGAGATGGAAATTCAACCTCCTGGGTGAAAGGGGACACAGTCACGAATCTGAGAGTGACTAGAAATAGCACAGCCCCGTGAAAGGATCTCGCTGCCAGGACGGGGCGGTCAGGAGGAATAGGAGTTAGCCAGCTGCGCTGTGCTGCCCAAGCCAAATGCTGCTGCGTCCTGCATTGTCAGGGAGCTGAAAGGAGCCACGTCCTTCAGCCGAATGAAAAATTAGTCCATGGATGTATTCATGGGAGATGGGAGTGCAGAGACAATTGGGAGGAAACTATCTCAATACTGGCCTGGATTAATGACTCCAAGAACTGTCCAAACAGCTGTGTGCGATACCAAGGATATCTGCAGGCAGCAAAAGGCTCAGTACCAGATGCAAACGCTATCTCTCCTGTGCAGGGCAGTGCTAGTGGCTGGAGGAAAGGGAGTTCCCTAAGAGACAGCTATTTTGTGCATGAGGGGCAGCAACCAAACAGCCACAGATGGGGTAGAATCACAGACTGGTTTGGG
>NW_010271101.1:0-7569 GCF_000690775.1 Eurypyga helias
GCCGGAGTTAAACCACGACAGCGAGTCTTTACGATATATTTCTGAAGTGACCTGTGCGTTAATATTTCCAGATTTGAGTTAATTTACATTTTCTTGCTTGTGTGATTTCTTTGGTGCTGTGAATGCCACAGTACTTCCAAACTTACGCTAATCCTCTTGAAAATCACATTCTGTCTTCTAATTATAATCCTCAGCATGAGCAACTCGGAGATGGGGGCCTACTGGGTCAAGGCTGACAGAGGCCGGAAGGATTAGTTGTACCAGGCGTGCACGCAGTACGTGAGCTCAGTGCGTTGTTATGACCCTCTCTCTTGTGTTTGGTTCCTACAGTGGGGGGCTGGTGTAGCGGGGACGCGATTTCCAGCGTCGAGCGCTATGACCCTCAAACCAATGAGTGGCGGATGGTGGCTTCCATGAGCAAAAGGCGCTGTGGTGTTGGAGTCAGTGTTCTGGATGACCTCCTCTATGCCGTGGGAGGCCACGATGGTTCCTCTTATCTGAACAGTGTAGAAAGGTAGGTCTCCGTTTTGCCAGTGTGCAAAATGTTAACTCAATGTTTAAACCTGAGTGCAGCCTCTTAAAAATGAGTTCACGTTGCCAGCTGTGTTCTTTTTCTGCTGCAAACCTAAAATTCATATTACAAGTTACCTATATTTCCTTGTCCCTTGCATACCCCTTCAATATTGTGTTGGTTTACTGCTGAACTGGGACTCTCTGCATAACAGCTTGTGTCATGTTATCCCCGGCTTAATGAGACGAAATGTACCTTTTGGCATAAGGAAGGAATATGTAAGAGATGGGTCTGGCTATAATTGATGGGAGAAGTGATGATTCTGGTCAACCTTTGCAATTGCTGGTTTTGTTTTTAGCATTGTTGAGGAAGGTGAGGTTACGGTAATCATTTCTTAAATGTCGAGGCAAGGATCCTGGAATTCTATTGCGGAGTGGTAACTAGAGCTTTAAGGAACCTTGTGAACACGTATACAGGAGAAGGAAAACGCATCAATTTTAGACCTGTGAAAGACAAAAGTCAAACAAGCTTTGTCAAGCTGGTGTTTCTGGGAGCCGCGTGTGGTTGTCCCCATGCCTAAAACCCACGTGACTCAAGTGCTCCTAGTACTCCAAATCTCAGCCTTTTATCAAATCCAGTGAGCTATACAAATATCTCCTTTATCCTTGAGCCACCCCTTCTTCCCATGGCTCTCCTAGCATACTCCCAGCTTCCCAAAATCATGTTCCTTGTCTTACATCTCTTGTGTCCTGTATTTTTCTGCTATGCACCGTAATTTCCATGTCTCTGGATTCCCAAGTCCACCTGGTTCATAGAATCATAGAATGGTTTGGGTTGGAAGGAACCTTAAAGATCATCCAGTTCCAACCCCCCTGCCATGGGCAGGGACACCTTCCACTAGACCAGGTTGCTCCAAGCTTCATCCAGCCTGGGCTTGGACACTTCCAGGCATGGGGCATCCATAACCTTCACCTTTTACCTGGAAGTGTGGGTCACAGTGCTGACTGAGTTCTTCTGTGAATTGCAGAGTAACTGGCTGCTGCTCTTTGCATAGATGCAAGTCACCACACGTCAGTCAGTCTCTGGAAACCTCTTCCAAACCTGAACCTTTGATGTTCAGTTTGAATCATACGAAGCTGCAGTTTGAACATCTCTGGAATAACATGTATTTGGATGCATTACATCGCTTCAGGGGTTTTATCCAGCTTACAAATAGCCGTGTTGCAGTTTAAGCTCACGATAGGCAAGTTTCACTGCCATAGTAGTTCCCAAGCACGGGCGAGTCCAAAGCATACCTGGATGAGCAATTTGTGCCGTTTGGTGTGTTTTTCTAGGTATGATCCAAAGACCAATCAGTGGAGCAGCGATGTGGCCCCAACCAGCACCTGCAGGACGAGTGTTGGAGTAGCGGTTCTTGGGGGCTACCTCTACGCTGTGGGTGGCCAGGATGGTGTTTCTTGTCTCAACATTGTGGAAAGGTACTTTTTTTTTTTTAATTTACAAGAAAAGTGGGGCACAAGGAGAAGAGAGTCTCTTAGGAGGTGGAATTGAGGCAGATGAGCTGGGGAGGAGGTAAGTACTGTACAAATCTTAGGGGCATTTTTATTTGGAGAGAACAAGGTCAGTCTTCCTGTCCCTTTGTGAAGATGCCAACACTTCACTAACCTTTGGTGTTTGTTTCTTTTCCTTTTCCAGGTATGATCCCAAAGAAAACAAATGGACTCGAGTGGCTTCCATGAGCACCAGGCGCCTGGGAGTTGCAGTGGCTGTGCTAGGGGGTTTCCTCTACGCTGTGGGAGGCTCTGATGGGACTTCTCCTCTCAATACTGGTATGCCTTTTGCTGTCCCTCACTGCAGTCAGCACTTGTCATTGTCCTGTTTGTCCTTAGTGTCCCCAGGTGGCTGTTGGATAAATCAGTCATCAGTTTGCTGTGTCTTTTTTCCCTTAAGTGTGATTTTTACCATACAGTAGCTGACTCTCTGGGCTTGTGAGCCCCTACTACCTGGTTGTGTGTGGTTTTTCTTTTTCCTTTCTCGATGCTGCATTTGGCAGGGTGTCCTGAATAAAATACTTGGACCATTTGCATAACAGTTGCAAGCACATCTTTTTCCCGTGGTAGCCCTTTTCTGCTGTCGGAAGAAAGGTGCCAAAGGTAAAACTACTGCAAGACTAATACAGGTTGGTGTGTAGCACTGCCAGTTCACTCTTTGGTGAAGATGCTGAGTGTGATTGACTTTGTAGAACTGGAGAGAGAATAGCAAGCCTTCTATACAGGAAAAGTATTAGAGTGAGAGGTAACAAACTGGTTCATCATATTTTTAGTGTGTGGAAATTGCAGTGTCTTTACAGGCTGAGCAATACTTTGGCTGCAGGTTCAAAAGTGCTGACCCCCCCTGCCTGCCAACCCTGTTGTCCAAAGCTGTGTCATTTCTTCTGCAGTGGAACGTTACAATCCCCAGGAGAACCGCTGGCACACGATTGCGCCCATGGGGACGAGGAGGAAGCACCTGGGCTGTGCGGTATACCAAGACATGATATACGCTGTGGGAGGCAGAGATGATACGACAGAGCTCAGCAGTGCCGAGAGATACAACCCTCGAACCAACCAGTGGTCTCCTGTTGTGGCCATGACATCCCGCCGAAGCGGAGTGAGTTTGGTTTGGTTTGCTTGTCTACGCTATACGTCATCGTGTGGTGAGAGCACAGGGTAGGGTGTCGTCGTGTGAGGTTTTCCTCTGTACCTTCGCCTCTCTTCTGCGAGGGAGAAAGGTTTGCAACAAGTCGGAGCTCTTGGGCAAGATTAGAGAATGAAGCGGTGGATGTGTGGGGCTGTAAGCAGCTGTTTCACATGCCTGAGGATGGGGAAATGGAGTCATTTGAGGGTCTTATTAATAGTTTTGGTCCCCTGTATGAGGTCAACTACGTAGGCCTGAAACAGAGGAGTTCTTTTGGTTTTTATCTAGTGAAGTAGCCCTACTTGGGATGAGATACTATTAGAGAAGACTGGTAAAATTAGTAGCTGAGTGTCATCCTGTGACACACTTCGGGTGAATTAGGAGATGAAAATACCTACTTGCCCCGAAGAGCCAGGAAACTGGATATCTATGTGTTTAGATACAAACTTCCAGCTAAGTCTTTTCATTGCCTTGAGAAGAGAGAACAGGGTTTCTGGGGTCGTATGTCAACCTCTCTTCACCGAATCCTGTGAGTATGGGGAGTGACAGCCTGTTCTCATCAACTGCTAATCTTCCTGCTTTCTGCAGGCATGTGAACAAAAGATTAACGTCGTGTTTTTAAGTAGTCATCATGTTTGGGCAGATGCAAATGTTATGAATATTTATCACTGGCTACTGGATTATATAGTAAAGGGTGGGTTAATTCCGTCTGTAGGTTAGTATTTCAGTGCCTGGTGAGGCAAGTGTGAATCATAATTTGAGCAACTAATGCTTTTGGAGGCAGAAAATATGTTTGTATTTCCATCCTTAAAGAATATAGGACACACTCCAACACCCTGCTTTTTAGTTACTGATTAGGTGTTGACTTTTCCTGAGCTGCTTCTGTATTTCCTTTCAGTGGAAACTCCATAACAGGTGCATCTGTACCTGCAGCCCTCCCGAGTTCTAACTTCCTCAAAGCCAAAACAAGGACCATTTTACACTGTGTTCTGGTCATCTTTTCTCTGTTATGTCATGAGATGCTTTCACTGGAAGCAATCTTCCTAGACTACAGAACCGTTTGAGATTGCAGTCATTTTTGTGCTTCAGCAGAAAGGCTGGAGGCCAAGGTGCTCACAGATGGTCCACGCCCCAGCCGAAGAGGAGCAGTCCTGGGCCTTAAGCAAGCATTCCAGCCTGTAGGCTGGTAGATACTCCGGTGTTTGCATGTCACTCCTGGGGAAGAATTTCAGCCCAAGGCATAAATTTTGCCTGATAAAGGCTTAAGTTCTCATCTGTCTATTATCACCAAGCAGGTCTAGTTGTTATAGCTGATAGTAAGGGAAAACACCTGCTTTTTCATTGAGATTCTCTATTTTGAGGTATATATTTAACTTTTTAAGTCTTGTTATTTTTTAGACTGTTTTATTTGTCATCCCCACACCCCCCAAAAACCCTTCTATTGCAGACCGCCTTTTCACCAAGCATGGTTATTAAATCCTTTTCTTAATATTTTAACCCTTCTTTTCAGGACACCCCAGCTAAAGAGCTACTGTCTGCCATGGTTGTTTTGCAGGTTGGCCTGGCAGTGGTGAACGGACAGCTGATGGCAGTGGGGGGTTTTGACGGCACAACGTACTTGAAGACCATCGAGGTGTTTGATCCCGATGCCAACACATGGAGGTAACTTAAGTTTGTGAAATGGTCCAGCAGGCATCTCCAGCTGGAGCTGTCCCAAATCAGAAACATGACAACACCGGGGCTTGGCACTGTGGCTTGTTGGCTGCTAAAAGTGTAACAAAGAGAATCACAAAAACATCCCAACGTGCCATTTAGCTGCAGCATCCTCATGACAGTGACTATTCATGGCAGTTGGGAAACATTTTCCTGCAGATTTCCACTTGAATTCCAGTCATTGACCCCATTTTAAATAAAAAAGGAGCGAGTTTTCCGTAGTTTTCCCACTGAGCATCTCAACCAACACTTAATGAATAGTCACATTGCATCCTTTTGCAGGTAGGAAAGTGGGGTGTAGACAGGCTGTTGAGACCCCAAAGAAAGTAAATGATTTAGGGGACTTGTGTAGCAAGCAGAAGGCATACCAAAACCTAACCTGACTTTTAAGTGCTGCTTTTCAACATAACAAAAGTGGACCGTGCCGAGAGAGTGGTGTCCCCATTGTTTATTTTGGGCTGAATCTCTCCTGCTTCCCAAAGAAACTAAGCTTGCCCTTAACAGAAGGAGCTCTCAGTTGTGATGTAGGATTCAGCCTCCTTGTTTTGTTTTGCTCTCAAGCGGAAGCTCTTAATTTCCAAATCGTTTTGGAGGAGCTGAAACAGAATACTTGGAGCATTCTTTTCCTTTAGATCTGCCAGACAGCAATTAGAGGAATGTAATCTGATTTACAAACAGAGAAACAATATGAAATTGCCAATCGAAAGTATGTACAGAGCAGAAAGGCTCTTTTCCCTATTTCTCTTCTAGTCATAACTACGCCTGAAAGCCGTTGCCTGTGTATTTATTCCCAAATGTAATTAGTATAAAATTTCAAGCCTCTGTCTTCTCTCGTTTGCTGAACGTCTTGCTCTGTGGAGGATATTTTTTTCAGCGTGTGTAGCCCGACTGAGGAACGCTTCTGCTGCAATTCAGGTTTGACAGATTGCATCGGTAGGAGTTGCTTGGAGAACTTGCTTCTCCCGTTTCTGCCAGCCGACTTCAGTGGCACGGCGGGGAATATGCAGCTGGAGTGAGTAGGATGCTGGAGTCTGTAGGGATAAGATTTCCATATGAAATGCAGGCACTGTTTCAGTAGCATATTTTGGAGAAACAGATGGTGCTTGGGATGTGTTACATCTTGGTTGGATTAGCTGAATTTAGACTATTAGAAATATAAAAGAAAGCAGTTGAATTGTGAGTAGCCTTGCTCCTGTATTACCCATGCTGTAGCCCAAGGTCAGCTACAGCCTACACCAGACGAGGGAGAAAGCGAGCGATTGCTCGAGTAGCAGTGAACTGCGGTGCCCGTTTTGAGGCAGGCGTGAGCGCATACAGCTCTTCATCTTGGGCACACGAAGACGACTGCTACCCAGCTTCACGCCATGCTCTGCTGTGAGCAGACGTTAAGGGTGGTGTAACTACGCTCACAAGGGCTGGTTGGCTCTTTAGCTCCGCGAAGGAGCTGTACCGCTGTGACCGGCGCAACCTTGTCGTTGCAGGTTGTATGGTGGGATGAACTATCGGCGGCTGGGAGGAGGAGTAGGCGTTATCAAAATGACACACTGTGAATCCCATATATGGTAAGCATCAAGAGGGAGGGAGACCCCTTGGTTCTGGTTCCGAGGCAGACTGAAGAGACTTGGTGACACTGGACCTCTTTGCAGCTCTGCTCTGAACGGTCTAGAGCCAATGTAACTCTTTGCCGGTGACTCTTTCTATGGAATTACAAAAATGACTTCTGTGAGAGCGTGCCCAATGGGAGACCACGTTGTCAGACTCCAGGGAACCACTGGACAAAAGTAGAAGTGTTGCTTATGTCTGTATTTTTTCTAAATAGTCTACATTTTTGAATAAACCAAACTGTAAACATTACTGTAGCGTAAATGATGCCAACGTAGAGACCGCATACTACGCTGGGAGTCTGGCAAGGAGGAGGGTTTCCCGCTTTCCCTCCTCCTGTGAGCAGTGGATGTGGTGGGCGAAAGAGGAAAGCGATACAGAAAACATTGCTTTTGCCTTATTTACAGAGAGCTTCAAAAAATTAAAAGTACTTGACCTGCAAGGTGCCACCTTTGCACAGAAGCTTTTCTGTGCACAGAGTATATTTATTTTTCCATTTGATTTGTATCATGTATTTCCTTTGTATTGCTCACGGCGATAATTCCAGCTCTTTATAGACACACGTGTGCGTGTATTTTATACATGTATGTGCATGTGTGGCTTGAGTGTTGACAAGCCGGTGGTTAGGGCAGGGCTATGTCCTGCCACCTATTGTGGTTCCAACTCTTGTGGTATGTTTTAGGGTCTCGTAGAGTACAGGGAGAACTGAGGATGGGTGCCCCGAGTATCTTTTTCAATCTTGCTGGAGGCAAGAAATAGAACTGGAACTCTCATCCATCGACTGCATCGGTGAAGTGCCCCAAAACGGTGAGAGTGAAAAGGGTTTCAACTGATGCCTTTTTACTGTACAGCGTATGGTACAAAAGTTCAGCTTTTGTCTCTGCCCTCCCCTGTATATGAACCTGGAAACAACTAGTTGTTGCTTTCTCACAACTACCTTTTTCTTGCGCTGCCTGCTGGTTGTCAGGACTCGCCTGAGGCTGGGGCACAGGTGTCCGTTTGTTCTGACTAGCCCAGATCAACGCTTGCTTCTCAGGTTCTTGATGGAATGAGAGTCAGCTCCTGCT
>NW_010271101.1:7600-10304 GCF_000690775.1 Eurypyga helias
AGCATCATCTTAGCTGCCCTCCTGCCTCTTCAGAATTCCTGTTGTAGAACGCTGACCGCGATGAGATGGTACCTTCCCTTTGAGTGATTTTTTAATGCACTTTGCCTGTGTGGTTGGAGCAGGGAAAGGTAGGAGGCTCAGAGTTTGGAGGGGAGGGACTCTTGGCTGGCACTGAGTGACTGTCATGTTACAGTGACTATGGGGGCACCCAGGGGTGGGAGGAGAGGCAGGAGGAACTGACTCCAGTCAGCTCAAAGGTTCTGTATGTTAGTACTGTATTTTCTCTCTGGTATGAAAGAATGACCTTTAGCACCTGATACAACTTTGGACCTTACTAAACCTGATTGTTAAGAGGACTCTGAATTCTTGAGCTGAAAAAGGCAGTGCTGACATCTTAAGTTCTTTAACTTCAGTTTGATTCACATACTCAGCATTTTAATGTGCTTGAACATAGTAAAAATTACACTACAGTAATAAATGGGTCATTAAAACTTTTTTTAAAAGAGCCCCTTTTCCCCTAAAGGTCGGCATTCTTGTGTTTACATATGAAGATCATTTGCACCTTTACAAGGAAAACAAGTATTCTGTAAACAAATGTTTACATGTATCATTTATGCTTTTTTCTAGCATGAGTAACTTGTATAAATAGTGCTATCTTAATAAATTTCTTCTATGCTGTTCTTGGTTTGTTCCTTTGGGTGAAAACAGCGGATTATTGTACAGTTTGTGTGGATGTAGGTGCTGGGGTTTGCTCAGATACCGGCTTAAAACTCTTGCTGTTTGGTGTTACCTTCAATTGCTTAACAGCACATCACTCAGAACCAGCTTTTTCTGGAAGAAAGCATCTGCACTCTGGCTAAATCTAGCTGTGTTGCCTTATGGCAGGGCTGCAGCCCAGCTGGCAGATAAGCATGTAAAAAAACCAAGGAAGTAGCTTTTCTCTTCAGCAGTACCTCCCAGCTGGGCTGTAGCAGCCACGCACCACTCGTGGAAGTTCACATACATACTCCACTGGAGTGTCACACGGCATTACTCTGCGTTCTTAAGGCAAGGAAGAGGTTAAAAGAGACTCTGAAATTCAGGGGTGTTTTGAGATTATTCATGCCAATTTGTTGGAAAGAGCCAAGTGGCAGGTTTAAAACTAAGCCATAGGTATAACAGTCCTGTTTTCAAACCAAATACAGGTGCCAGTTCTGTCAGACTTCCTACTCCTACTTTACCCCGTCTTCCCCTGAACTAAGATGGCAAACTTTACGGAACATCTCGGGCAAAAGGATGCCAAAGCACCTGAACCAATGGTTTAAATAGCTCCTAAGCTGTCAGGACCTTCAGAAGATTGCTTAGCTGCTCCTACCAGGGTAAAAGTTACCATATTATAGACTGCAACCTTCACAAGCAAAGAAGAATCCATCTTCAATTAGTAAAAACCTAAAATGTGTGTGTTTCTTCTGCTAATTCTGGAAATAGACATTAAAAGTAGATAAGGAAATAGGCAGGCAATTATGTCCTGTTAGGCAGTTACATGTTTACATGCTGGTTCCTCTCGTTGGTTCTGGGGAGGAAAAAAAAAAAAGTTTTTAGTGACAGCTGCCAAATCCTAAAATTATGTAGTTGGGCAAAGAACTTGCAGCCCTGCTTCGGGGGAAAGTCACAGCACAAGTTCAGACCTTAGAGATGCTGCTATTACAAACAAGTTGCAGAGGAAACCAGACTTTGACTTTTGCTGCTCACACTTATTTAGTAGATAACAATTAATAGTTAGGTAAGCTGTAGTTGGAAATAAGCACCCCACGAGGACATATTTAATCAGATATAGGGGGCCTTTACTTTGCTCAAGCAAATATATTGGCAGAAGATGGTAAATGTTTTATTTACTGTACTGTAAGACAAATACACTTAACCATGTACTTACTGTACTTCCTTTCTGCTCCTTTCAGCAATAGTCAGGTGCTGTGTACTACCTCTCTGAACTCTGCTACCTGCTGTAGAAGGGAGAGATTTTGGCACCCACAGCTCCAGCCGTGAGCACTGTGGCTACAAGATTAGCATCCAAGACAACAAACATCAGAGTCTGCCTTACACACAGACCTCTGTTTCCTATGCATTAACTTGTCGGAGAAGACCAGCAGGCCGGACACAAGGCTGGTGTCAGTGTCCTGCTGTTCACCATAGCCCAGCTGGAATGCAGATTAACACTTTATGACCACTACCAACAAGAAAGGAAGTGGGAGACCTGGATTTTCCTGCCCTGGGTTGTAGAGCATGCACCCTTTCTCAAGTGTGTTTGACTTTGCATTTAGACTGGCCCCAAAGCAGTCCCCGTTTAGTTAAGGCTAAGATCTGCGTAGCATAGGCCGCCTAGTTTAAGTGAAAACCAAATTGCTCTTTGAAACCACAGAAATACCTGTCCATAAAACTCTGCAAGTTCTTGGATGCAGCTTCTCCCCCAGCCCCTGGCCGATAGCTGCACATAACTGAAGAGAGGGCCTCTGATAAACCAAAGGTGCTTAAGAAGCTATTACAAGTTTGTACTGTAGCCCTTCTTCAGGGCAAAATATCTGCTAGTCTTTGCTGTGCATGATGCTGAGTTACAGCTAGTTGTGGAGTTGAGAGTCCCGCTTTGCACAACCAGCCGGAGAGGACAGAAGATGCTGCAGGAGTGAGTTTGCAGTCAGTGGCTCATCTTCCAGCAGTAAGGCTCCTC
>NW_010271101.1:10319-13134 GCF_000690775.1 Eurypyga helias
CTGTATCTGAGCGATTGCTAGTTCGGTCAGTAGCATCAGCACGCCAGTTAGGTACTGGCTGTGTAAAAACTGTAAGAAAGGAAAAAAAGCATGTCAAAATAATTGTAATTGACAGTTTTCCACACCAAAAACGGTTGGAAACCCACAACCCAGTGTTCTGTGTGATTGGTCAGCTTCTCTGTTGTCGTCTGCAAGGTGCCTTTGTTACTACTCTGACCCTGGTTACGGAGAGGACGCACACAGGACACTCCTTTCAGAGCCCTCTGCTACTGTCACGTGTGAAACAAGGTACCTAAGAAACACCCTGCTCCTACTCCAGCTTTTTGGAAGGCGAGAATCCCAGTACTTCTGCTCCTCTGGCTACCTCCCTCTGTAGGAAGGACAGGAAGGAGACTGCCAGCTTCCTTGACTAGCCATGTTTTGCCATACTGACATAAGTCTGACTTGAACTCATTATTCCCCATTATGGAAGGGCCATAACTGAGTTTACAGGGACACATTGCATAGGAGAACCCTCTTCAGAAGGCCCAGCCAGTATCTCTTGTGTTTACTGACCTGCAACATGAAAAGTTTATGGTTTTTTAAACTACTACAGGTAAAACCAGACAGTGTAACACTAACGTTTAGTGGTTTGCAGTTGCCCGGCTGAAGTTGTTGAGATGCTTCCCAGCAAAGCTTGTTTTCTTTCATTTGGTGAACTCACGTTCCAGGACAGTAGTTTTAAGCAAGATGTTTTGACTCTGAAGATCACCCATCTCTTAGTTAGGACAACATGCTACTTAAAGCCTCACCTTTATAGTCCCGTCAGAGTGGGCCGAGGCGATTGCTGTAGAAACTTTCATCAGTTTTGCAGCTGACAAGTGGATCTTAAAGTGTCTGTGGAAGTGAGAGTAAAGGCAGTCCATAAAGACATCCACATCTTCCTGAGTGATCTCTCCTGGAGTGTTCTGAACTGTCTCCCACAGAGCTTTTGCATCCTCTGGATGAATGGCGTAGGAGATATCCAGAGGCTGGGGCAGACAGGGGACAGAGAAAACGAGTTCCATGGCAGACAGAGTTTTATCCACATTGCATCCAGTCCACATAGCCGCCATCCAGCTGAGATTGAGAGGGCTGATGGCTAAACGGCGGAAGCAGCAGTCAAAAGTCTTCTGAAACCAACTTCCGACCATGGACGTGTAACTCTCTGTCCCGTTAACAAGAAACAGAGGTAAACAAGTGAAGCCCTCTGGGAGGTTCTCAGAAAGTTCATCTCCAGACACCGAGCAGAAACAGCCCGACCATATCAGCTTCTCTTCTGAGTTCTTCTGGGAAGCTCGTGATCTCGAAGAAATCTGGGACGGGGAAAAGAATGAAAATAAATTTGAATGCTACAGAGCAAGTTTGATTGAATCTAGACAAAAGGTGGGGTTTGTTTTATAATTCCAGGAGGTTTTTCTCAGGACCCTGCATGCAACATTTATTTCTCACACAGTTACTCAGTTTACCCATCATATCCCTAAAATATGTGTGCAATTCTGTTCAAAACAGCAGGAAAAGCCCTTTTTACTTCATTAGGAACAGCACTGCAGTTTAAGTTTATGCTGCTTGTAGAACCATAGAATGGTTTGGGTTGGAAGGGACCTTAAAGCCCATCCAGTTCCAACCCCCCTGCCACGGGCAGGGACATCTTCCACTAGACCAGGTTGCTCCGAGCCTCATCCAGCCTGGCCTTGGACACTTCCAGGGATGGGGCATCCACAGCTTCTCTGGGCAACCTGTCCCAGTGCCTCCCCACCCTCCCTGGAAAGAAAGCTTAAGAAAAGCCAATCCATGGCACATCCTATAACCACTGACATACCGAACCTGGCACTTCGGTGGTACCTTTCACTCGAGGCAAAGCATTTCAGAAGCATTAATTAGCCGTGAGCTATGGCCAAGAGGTAAAGTTATATCAACTTTATTCTGGAAGTTAAATAACCTGACAAAGTTCTTGCAGTAAACTGACTTCTGAATGAAAAGATTGCTGATCAGCCTTACAACTGAGTTCAACTTACAATTTGTGTTCAACTCAAAATTGCAATTAAACATACCCATTCATTATGGGATGTGCTGTTCCAGTTAAAAATAGACAGGACCCCTTTCATTACATCTTTGATACTCCAGGAGGTATTCCATGCTGCTGGAGTTTAGTATTTTGTTTTAAGAGACAGAGTTATTTTATGACAGCAAAAGCACTTTGTAAAATGCAAGCCTCAATTAGAATCACAGAATGGTTTGGGTTGGAAGGGACCTTAAAGCCCATCTAGTTCCAACCCCCCTGCCATGGGCAGGGACACCTTCCACTAGACCAGGTTGCTCCAAGCCTCATCCAGCCTGGCCTTGGACACTTCCAGGGATGGAGCATCCACAACAACTGCGGTTCTCAGTATCGGTAGGACTCCTTACCTGCACGAGAATCGCAGGCTGGTCACACTCACTGCTTTTCAGCTCTAGAATTCTGGAGAGAGCCACTTTGACGCCCAGCTCAACCCCTATTTCCACCGCCAGCCCTCTCTGCTTCTCGGCAGCAATGGAAGCGCTGAGCAGCCTCGCGTAACCCCTCAGGTGAGCGTTGGAGAAACCGTACAGAGGGCTCACGCTGTATAAGGTCCACTGCTTGCGCAGGAGAAACGCTGCTTTCTGAGGGTCCAAGCCTCCCTAAAAATAAAATAACAACGTAAAACCCCAACAAACAGGGATAGCCGCCTCCCATCAGGGCTCCGTGCCCGGACAGGCCGAGCGGGAGGTGGCGGCGCGGCAAGGGGCAGGGCCAGCGCCGGCGGGGGCTGAGGGG
>NW_010271102.1:0-15080 GCF_000690775.1 Eurypyga helias
GGCCCTCCCGGCCTGGTGCTGCCGGGCCCCGGGTGAGCGCCGCCCGGCGCGGGGTGAGGCGTGAGGGGATGACCCGCTGTTGTGCCTGCAGGTCTCCCGTCCTTGCACGAGCTGCGTGTGGTAACACAAACGCGGATTCCATGTCTTTTCTTGTAAGTAAACCCGAGCGGATTAGGGTGAGTGTTGAACGCCTTCCAGCCTCCCTCAGACGCCGGCGTGTCGGTAGAGCCTGCCTTGCGCTTATGCAGAGGAGCTGCGGGGGGCGGCCTCCTGGAAAGCACCGTAAAGTCGCGTGAAAAAGTGCTAATTACAGGGCGGGTGCTAGTTGAAAAAATACCCCGCCGAAATCTTTCTGGTTCGCACACCTGTGTCTCCTTCGTGACAGGTTCTGTTTGGGGGTTTATCTAAACTTGTTGGAAAGCTGAGCACGACAGCTTTGTTAATTCCTGCCGTTTTAAGTGAGGACGTGTCATGCGAGAAAACAACATCTAAGGGCTTAAAATGGTATTGTTATGCGGGTTTTGAGTCGTCATCACCTCCTTGGTGCTTTCTAGGACTGGCTTCCCTCGCACTAAAGAACATAAGCTGTTTTTTCAGTTATTTTACCGAATGGACAGATTCTAACCTTAGAGTGTTTATGTAACGTTAACTTTGTGGCCAACACTCTGCAAGCCTAAAAGTGCATGTTCTGTTGTGTGTTACATGTGCATGTATGTATATTTTTCTTTGAATCACATAATAGAGTGGTAGAAACTTTTGTCTGCACAACCTAATGCTTGCTGTGAATTTTAAGCATGAATTCAGGAAGAGAACAACAGCTTAAAACTACTTACGTTCTAGTTTTACATTTAGTCAATAGATCTAAGGCATCCACTCGTATATAGCTGAAGCTTCTTTTACACCTGTTACATCCAAACAACTTTTTATTTGTCCATGTAGTGGAATTGTAGCATGCTTATTGGTTTTGCTGTATGTGCATGTATGGTTCTTGTTTGAATTACAGACCGGTTTGGGTGGGAAGGGACCTTAAAGCCCCCCCAGTCCCCCTCCTTGCCATGGGCAGGGACCCCTTCCACTAGACCAGGTTGCTCCAAGCCTCATCCAGCCTGGCCTTGGACACTTCCAGGGATGGGGCATCCACAGCTTCTCTGGGCAACCTGTCCCAGTGCCTCCCCACCCTCTCCAGGGAGAGTCTCTTCCTGATGTCCCATCTCAATCTACTCACTTTCAATTTAAAAATTATTTAAATTAAATTTAAAATGATGACTCAATTTAGAATGATCTGAAGTTACGTGAACTTTATTGCAAGTGCCTGCTGGTCAGGAAAGCTGCTGTGTGGTTGCTCTGTGCACGCCATCGTAGTGGCACGAGAAGACAATATCCTTGTCCAGAGGAAGGATGTAACTGATGTTGCAGCTAATTGGTTTCAGGCCACAGTAGAAGCCTTGGAATGTTATGATTCTTTTGGTTTTTTGGGTGTGGGGGAGAGAGGGGTAAAAAAACTTGTCTCTAGGTGGAATAATTAATTATCTCGGGGATATTTTTTTTTCCTTTTTCAGCGGTGGGTGTCTGAAAAGTTCATTGTTGAGGGCTTGAGAGAGTTCGAACTGTTTGGAGGTAAGTTTTTCTCTCATTAGGTGGCATTGTTAGAAGTGTTGTGTTTTAGCCGCAAGGTCTGTTAATTTGGTTGTAAATACGTATCTTAACAGTAGGAGAGACGCATAAATCTGGTTGTAGCACTAGATGGGGTCATTCAAGCTGGCTGATGGTATCAAGTTAACATGGAGGTGTCCAAGAGCTAGCAAGTTGTTTGGAAATCAGTTCGTGCTGATGGCAGTGCGATTTTCAGGCTCTGCATTCTGTGGTTTTTAGCATAACCACTGGGGTTTTTTTCTTATGCAAAAGATAAGTTTGGGGTTTGGGAAGCTTAATAACAGTTTTCTGAGGCAAAATGGCTTTTGAAACTCTGATGATAACTCCTCAGTGTGCCTACAGGATGCAGAATCCCTTATCAGTGACGTAGGAAGCAAGCAGAGCGTAGGAAAGATGCCTGGATCTTGAGCTTCCAGGTGGAGTGGAAGAATTTTCACTACTTTAAACAAACTTTAGATAGTTTCTTCTGTATTTAAGTGAAGTAGGTAGGTTGGTTTTGAATGTGTTTAGAGGTATAATGAAAAGAATTGTCACCTTACATTTATATTGAATATATGAACAGTAGAACTATTTGAATATTTTGAATTCCCGTAATTATACTACAATTTGATTATTTTAGTGCTGCAACCTTATGTGTAAATTAAATGTCTTTGCCTTAAAAACTGAAAGTTAGTGCATATATTTGGTATCAGAAAGTATCATGCGGGCTTATTTACGCCAGCTATATCGTTAATGGGTATCTGTTGATCACAACATGGTGAACAATTAATTTCTTTACTCCAGAGCAGCCTCCGGGTGACTCTCGGAGAAAAGTAAGTGACTTTTGCAGGCTGTGGTGCTGTGGTTCATTGCATGGAGATTATTCCTTGTGGAAATTTGATTTTTCTTTTTATCTCGGTTATATATTTCATCTCTATATTTAGCTCTACAAGTGTGGAAACAGGTTTCACCCTGGAGCGGAGATTTTGGTGTGTGGTTTTCAAACAGTACGTGACAAGTCAAAACTCTTGGATTTGTATTTGTGTCGTCATCATCCACCCTCCCCACAGCCCCCTCAAGGGTCTCTGTTTTTAAGGTGATTTAGATCATAGAATTAGACTGGTTTGGGTTGGAAGGGACCTTAAAGATCATCCAGTTCCAACCCCCCTGCCATGGGCAGGGACACCTTCCACTAGACCAGGTTGCTCCAAGCCTCATCCAGCCTGGCCTTGGACACTTCCAGGGATGGGGCATCCACAGCTTCTCTGGGCAGCCTGTCCCAGTGCTCCCCACCCTCTCTGAGAAGAATTTCTCCGAGAGGATGTGATTCTTCAGAGATGCTAATCTCTTACAACTGTTTTAGAGTAAAAGGAAGAGGTTAGTTTATGGGACTAGGCCCAAAAAGATGTATGTTGGCTATTTGAAAGCAGTGTTCCCTTCTGAACACATGAACTGGCTGCTCGACAGGGAGGAGAAAGAAAATCGCAGCAGAGGCTCCGGCATCAAACCCAACTCTCGCGTGTTTTTCAGTTTGAGCTGACGTCGCCTCCTGTGCTGGTCGTCTGCAGCCAATCCTGAGTGTGCTTAGAGAGCTTTGCCTCTAAAACCACCAGGAAATATGGAACACGTTTTAAAATGTACAGCCAAAATGCAGCAGCTGACAACGACCTTGATGCTTTTCGTTCTCCAGGCCCTGATTGCGCACGACCTGCGCTATAATGAACGGTGCTGGTGGAATGACACCACTCCCGATGGAATAGATTTATCTAAATGATTTTCCACCTAACCACGCCATATTGCAACATTCCTCTCTGCAGGTGTTGCTCTAGTTTAAACTAATTACAAACACGAATTAGCTGTCATTTCATTATAACTGTGTCAGTTCAAGCTGCTTATAATTGATTTTTGTGCCAGTGTCTGTAATGTACTGGCACAAACAGCTGAAATTATGAGATGTATATGGAACATTTTTGTATGAAGTCGAGCAAATTCACACCGTTTTTTAAATTGCTGAGCATTACGCGTACGCTGGGCTGGAAGCGGATCGAGATTAGCAGCTGTTCTGGTTTTGTTACGGTGTTCGCTTTGGGTTTGGTCACCTCTGCAGTGGTATTGCTGAATTTGACATCTAAGTAAAAGCCTACTTTTCCTAGCAGGGTTACTGAAAAAGGTAAATAACCTGGGGAGAGGGATGGGAGGAAAATTTTTGTTGCTGGTGCTGGAAGTGAGTGAGGGAATGCGGAGGAGGAGAGGAAGGCAGCAGAACAAAACCGACGTTCCCTCCTCCTAATTCAGATGAGCGTCGTTTGGCAAATGCAGATCCTTGCTAGCATCACATAACTGATTTTCTTATGGCATTTAGAACAGTAGTTGCCTTTCAAAGATGCATTTCCTTAAATCTATCTCAAATTAAAACCAGATCAACAAGCCGGAAAGCTAGCTCTTAATGAATGTCATGCCATAAAGCTAGTCATACGTGACTTCATTTTGCAGCTGCTTTTGCTTTTGACCATACACCAAAAGTTGTCCTGTGTGAAACCACTGAGGAGCTTTTTTGCAGTATTTCATAAATGACATTTCAGTTTACCTTTATTTTTTGAAAGAAAAAACCTCTTGTGTGATGTTGATGAATTTCTGGTAGAGCTCCTTTTGCATTAACTCTGTTATTGGTCGCTGCTAACATGGAGAGAGGTGAGTGGAGACCTCTGATGTACTGGAATTCTTTCAAAAAGGGAATTTACAGTATTTTTCCATTACTGTTGAAACGGCCTATACCATTAATAAGATCAAATCTATTTAATTTTTTGCATCTGTTTTGTTGGCTTATGCTGTATCTGGAGTGGATTTTAATAAAGCAAACCACTTACGTATTGCTCAGTGTTTCACCAGCTGTCATTGCTCCATAACGCTGCTTGTCAGAGCCTCCTGCTTTCATTTCCTTGGTGGTGCCTTTCTGCTTCAGAAGTTTCCATCTGCCTGTGTCTCCCTCCTGGCAATCTTGTTGACAGGACTGTGTGAAATTGCTGGAAGAAGTAATGAACGCTACAACTGAGATCAGATTGACAGGCACCTTGAACAGAAGTTTGAAATCCTGGATGGGAGGTTGCTGCCTGCTCTCAGCGAGGAACAGCACTGGGTGGAGTGAGGTCTAGAATAAAGGATTTGGGACTGCTGAGATCTCGGGGGTTAGCTATCCTGAAACAGGACTGGGTTGCTGTGCTAGAGTTGTTTGAGCTGAAATCACACCATAGCACTGTTCACAAATCTTAAGTTTTGCCTTTGTCCCTTACTTGGAAAATATACCTAAATCAGAGGTAGGCAGAGGGAAGAACAATGCGTGCTGTTCAAAGTCAGTCGAAAGGGTGGAACTTGGCAAGTCTGACTGTTAGTTTGCTCCCAAAATATACTTAGGGACCCAAAGGTAGTTTATGGCAAATTCACCTCTGTTCACCGCGTTTACCCTGGGCCAGGTGTAGAACAGCAAGCTCCTTGTTTTCCAGCTGTCACTGTGGCGTTTCCATCTTTCGGTGGTTGGGAAAAAATAGCGTTGCCACTCTAGAAAAACAGTCAAGCCGTTTCTGCTTCATGTACCATGAGAAAAGGTCTGATAAAGGGCATTTGCAGTTGATGAAGAATGAGGTGGAGCGCCAAATGTCAGGAGGAGTTAATGTGCTGGAAATTTGAGATAACTAAATTTCATCTTAGACATCAAATAAATTTGGTTTCCCCTTTAGGATGCTCTTGTGCCTTTGGAAATTTGAGGGAGTTAGTGTAATGGAACTTGCAAGAAGTTTGTCTTCTGCAAAATCCTGCTTGGAAAGACTTGTGTAGGTAAATAAAGCAGAGAGTTTATGTCAGATGTGGCGAAGAAAAGCTGACAGGCTTGGGATCTGCCGCTTCCCCATGTGTTGCGGGGTCTTTTTTTTTTTTTTTCCTGTAAGCACTAATGCTTTGCAGTTAAGTTTTGGCTTCATCCGGAGCTTCTCTTCATGTGTGTCTGATCTTCATATCTTTGGGCTGAGTTGGTTCATCACTTCCACCGTTCAGCTAAGCAGCTTCAGCTCCGCTGATGACAGATGAGCAGCTGAAAACCAGAAGCCCCGGCGTCAGATGGGAATGCTGACTGCCACAGTGCAGGGGAGCGCTGTAAACAAGCGTTCCTTCGGCCTCCGTTCAGGCAGCCGGATGATGGCACAGAAGTTTGTAATGAATGGGAGAAAGGTAGTTATCTAAAGCAGTGCTTATGCTGTCCTGGGGAATAGTAATTGGCTTTATCCAAGTATTCCTAAAGAAATTCTGGCTTACAGGTAACAGAACCTACCCGTTATGGTTACATGTTTTGAAACACAGATGTCTGGATCTTCTGAAATGAGGCATCTCCTGGATTTCAATTGATAAATAACAATTTAAAATTATTTTAACAGCAACTAAATTCTCTCTTCTGTATTCAGTCCTGTCTTATTTTGAGGTGTATGATAATATAAGGAGCAGATGTTTTTTTTCAGCACATGGTCTTTATTTATTTTGACCTGACTTTATTGTTTTTTCCCCAGACAAATGAGGCGAGCTCCGAGTCGATAGCTTCTTCCCCTAAAAGGGACACCATGAGCAACTTCCTACCAGACAGCAGCTGTTATGAGTTGCTCACTATCATCGGTAATACTGCTGGTGGGCTGGAGGATCGGAAGTCTGGCTTTGCAGAGAAAATAATTTTTGCAAACGTTTGGCCATTTCTTGATTGATTGCTTACTTTTGGCATTAGATGCCTGACCTTTTTGATTTTTAAATTCACTTTAATAAAAAATGAGATGCTGGTCCTAAATGCTTTCAACTGAAAGAGGCGTGTGGTGGGTTAATGACACTGAGTGTAAAATACAGAGTCAGCAGAAGCAGCCTGAAACCTGTCCCTGTCCTTGGTGGGACTGTGTGGCCTAATCATTTTATTTCTACCTCAGTTCTGAACTGGAAAGACAGGGTAATATTACTGGCTAGGCAGATTTCTCTCGGTGGGATGCATGCCAAGGAAGATGGTATCTGATGGAACAGTAGCTCTTTTTCACAAGGCCAAAAATAGTTTCAGTAAGTGAGTGTAAAGATGAAGTAAGGGTCAAGGACTGGAGGAGTCCTCCAGAAGTGCCTGGTTCCCGAAGTATTGCTGAAGTTTTAATGCCTTTTCTTTCAGGCAGAGGCTTTGAAGACCTGATGGTTGTGAACCTGGCCAGGTACAAACCCACAGGAGAGTATGTCACAGTCAGAAGAGTGAACTTGGAGGCCTGCACAAATGAAATGGTCACGTTCTTGCAGGTAATATGAATAATGCAAGTTTAGGAGAGGTCAGACAGCAAAAGCAGTGCCTATCAATACTGTATTCATACTTCTGCATTTATCAAATTGAATCAAGGGATCTCTTTTTCATTTCAGGGGGAACTTCATGTTTCCAAGCTCTTCAGCCACCCTAACATCGTGCCATACAAAGCAACCTTCATAGCTGACAATGAGCTATGGGTAGTGACATCTTTCATGGCCTATGGTAGGTGGAGAGGGAACACCTTTGTCTGACCCCGTGTTCTGTGAAATGAAATGTAAGAGGTGAAATGTTTTGGGTTTTTTTCTGACCAATTAAGAGGTGTTTTGTTTCTTCTTAGGTTCTGCAAAAGATTTAATCTGTACCCATTTTATGGATGGGATGAGTGAACTGGCTATTGCATACATCCTCCAAGGCGTGTTGAAAGCACTTGACTACATCCACCACATGGGCTATGTACACAGGTATTTAAAAAAAATCCAGGCGATCCATTTTCCTTCTTTTGGAAGTTCTCAGAAATACTGCTCATCATTAGAGCAGAGGGGATAGTTCAAGAGACACGTTAACAGGTTTTGTACTGGTTTGCTGTTAGAGCAAGCCAGTTTGATGCTCATGGGAAATTGTGTCGTTGATCTTGGTGAACTGCGTGAAAGTGTCACTGTGGAATGAGCTTATCCCAAAGACCACCGTGTGTCCCAAATCACAACTGCAGCTCATGCTGACAGGCTGACGCGTTACGGCTCTGTTCAGGTACTATTGATAGTCTCCAGATTGAGACTAATGGTGGTGGTGGTGGGATTTGTTAAAGGTCCTGGGTCCGTAACCTTCAGCCCTGCGTTTCTCCTTGCTGCAGAAACGTTCTTTGGGAACCTGCAGAGGGGGGTGAATAGTGTCCTGTTGATGTTTGTAGAAGTGGTTTGGCGCAGCATTCATGATGGTCGTTGGGATCAAGTATTGTCCTGTGCCTTGAGCTGCCCAGTAAAGGAGGCTTCTATCCTTTCCATGGGTGCTCACTAAGGATGAATTTCTGTGTAGTGCTACAACTTCTCTTAATCTCTTTCTACGTCACTCTCTCCACCACCTAGCATACTGTTCCCCTTCTCCAATACATCCCTCTGTTGTGGGACTAAATTTCAGATGCCGAAAGTTCTGGGTTACTAGTGGTCACTTCAGCTTACCTATGCCTGCCTTAAATCCTCTGCAGTGCCCTTCTGCACTACATTTTCCTAGGAAAGCTCTAAGGAACATAACTCCTTTGAGGCCAGGGAACCTGACTATTTTCACTTTTTTTCAGGAGCGTTAAAGCCAGCCATATCCTGATCTCTGTGGATGGGAAGGTGTACCTCTCTGGCCTGCGAAGTAATCTCAGTATGATCAACCATGGGCAGCGACTCAAAGTTGTTCATGACTTTCCCAAATACAGCATCAAAGTCCTGCCTTGGCTCAGTCCTGAAGTCTTGCAGCAGGTGTGTTTAAAACCAAACCCGGTAGTTGTTAGCGCTATATGGCATCTTTCTATAATTGTCTGAGTTCTTATGGCGTGTGCGGGGGGTCTAGGGGACACACATGACAAAAGCCACAGGTTATGTTTTCTCATTATGAGCTCTATGCTTTTCTATCCTTTGTACCTTAAAAGGATAGAAACCTGTCAAAAGGGGCAGTTGCTGAGAAGCCAACGTTACAACATTTTTTCTTGCCTTCCAGCTGAAGGTGTGCAAATGCAAGGAAAAGGAAGGGGAGAGGTTAGAGGAAACAGATTTGGTGCTGGCGCTGGATAGAATTTGATCTGATTTGACTAAATAGTTTTCTTATAGGTACTTTTACAGATTCTCTCGTGACTCAGATTCAGAGTGGAAGGGGTTGGAAGGGACCTCTAGAGATCATCTATTCCAACCCCCCTGCCAGAGCAGGTCACACAGGAACAAGTCCAGGGGCTTTGGAAAGTCTCCAGGGAAGGAGACTCCACCCCCTCTCTGGGCAGCCTGTTCAGGGCTCTGTCACCCTCACAGGGAAGAAGGGTTTCCTCAGGGTGAGGCTGAACCTTCTGTTTCCCAGTTTATGACCATTGCCCCTCGTCCTGTCACTGGACACCACTGAGAAGAGCCTGGCCCCATCCTCCTGACACCCCCCCTTTAGATATGGATAAGCATTGATAAGATCCCCCTCAGCCTCCTCTTTTCCAGCTGAATAGCCCCAGCTCTCTCAGCCTTTCCTCATGTGGAAGGTGCTCCAGGCCCTTCATCATCTTAGTGGCCCTGGGCTGGCCCCTCTCCAGTAGCTCCTTGTCCTTCTTGAACTGTGGATCCCAGGGGTGCCAGTTACCCTAAGGAAGATGCCATCCCTACTAGGCAGCTGGTAGCAGTTCAATAAATGTTGCCCTTCACAGCGTGTTTTACCAAACAATCTCACCCCCATGATAAACCAGTCTGTGTGTGGGCTGTGCTGTTTTTCTGCTCTGATCGCTTGGGTTTGCTCTTCTGCATGTCCAGTCACTGCCATCCCCCGTGCAATCGCATGTGAGTCCGCAAGGCTAACTTTTCTTTTCCTTTTCATCCAGAACCTTCAGGGTTACGATGCAAAATCTGACATTTACAGCGTGGGGATAACAGCCTGTGAGCTGGCAAATGGACATGTACCGTTTAAAGACATGCCTTCTACTCAGGTAAGGATTAAAAGCTGTTCCTTTATTGTCCTTCATCCTGGCACATGGAACTGCTGTGCTGCACTGGGATGTGAAGACAGGAGGGTGCCATGCCTGCCTGAATGGGAACTGTCTGGTCTTACTGTGTGTGATGTTGCTTATGCCCTTCTCTTCCAGATGCTCTTGGAAAAGCTGAATGGAACTGTTCCCTGCCTGCTAGACACCACCACAATTCCTGCGGACGAGCTGACTATGAAGACCTCGCGTTCGAGTGCGAACTATGGGATGGGTGAGAGCATGGCTATTAGCAACGTGAGGGCGGCCAACGGAGAGCCAACCCTGCACCCTTATCTTCGGACCTTCTCCACCTACTTCCATAACTTCGTAGAGCAGTGCCTTCAGCGGAACCCCGATTTCAGGTAAAGCCAGGTGAAAGCAGCTCTTCATGCACCTGCACTACTCCAGGGCTGATTAAACTCCCAGAGCCAGCAGAGGTGGTCCGAAGCTCGCTTTCCAAAAGCGTAGTGGGGTGAGGATGTGCTCCATACACAGAGAGCAGTCCAAGGGTGTAACACAGAAGCAGTGTTAACTCCTTCCATACGAGCGCCTGAATGACTCTGCAGCCTTCTCTGGGGGTAGAGTGGTGCTGCCTGTCAGGAAAATAAACCAAACAACTTGAATTTCTGGTCGCTGTGAGACTGTGTTTACCCACTTGGCATCGCTGCCACTGTCTGCTGCTCGGCCAGCAGAGAGTAACGCTGGGAAGCGATCAAGAACTGCATTTCCCTCCCTAGTGAGCGTAAAGTTGTCTTTAGCCATGACAAACTTCTCTAGCCTACCATGCTGCTCAGAAACTCTCCCTGGACCAGATGCTGGGGTGTGCAAGCGGTGAACTTGGGCAGAAGAACGCTGAAGTGCTTGCATGAAACGTCATGGGAACGTAATAAACAGTGCTGCTGCTTGCAAAAGGGAGAGAACCTATAGCTGAGAAACAGAGGGAGGGAGGACCCCGGTCTCTTATTTCTCCCACTACCTAACTGTGAACACTGATGCGTTTTCTTGTGCTGACTTTATTCCAACTCCCTTCTACAGGCCAAGCGCAGGCGCTCTGCTTAATCATCCCTTTTTCAAGCAGGTAAGGAACTCGTTCAGTCTGCAGGTAAACGGTGGCTTTCCTGCAGTAGTTGTCTTGCCTAGTCACTGATCCTGCGGGCGGCAATGTAGAGTTGCCCCGTTTCCTGTGATCGGAGAGGATTAAGTTAGGTTGGTGACCTGTTGTACTGCCGCTTGTCGATCCACGTGTTCTCTGGGAGGTGGCGGGCTGTTCTCAGTGCATCCCCGCCTTACCTAAACAGACTATGTCAATTCGCTGGTCCTGTAAGCCACAAGTTTTTCACCCACTGGCTGGTGAGTACTGGGACGAGGCACTCCTAACCCTGTCCTAACCTGCTGTGTCCCTGTCCTGCCCGGGACAAGGCACTCCTAACCCCGAGACCGAACTGAGGGGAGCTGTGCATTGCTGCGGCCATGCGGTGGCTTGGCAAGCTCCAGGCCTGGCAGGGGAAGAGCCAGCAGCTCTCCTGCCCCTGAAATGATTTGCCTGGCTTGCTCTGAGCTGGGGGTTAGAGTGGCGCTTCAGCGAGGGCAGCATCAGGACCGCAGCACCCAAGTGCTGCTGGAAAGACTGCGCGCGGAACACTTTCTGGTCAGAAGACGCAGCGCGCAAGCCCCGCACATCTCGGTGCGGGTGGGAGGGTAACGCTGTGTTCTCTCCGTGCAGATCAAGCGCCGCGCTTCCGAAGCACTCCCTGAACTTCTGCGCCCCGTCACCCCGATCACCAATTTTGAAGGAACACGGCCCCAGGATCCCAGTGGCATTTTTGGGCTGGTGTCAAACCTGGAGCAGCTGGATGTGGATGACTGGGAATTCTAGAAAAATAGGGACTATACCTGGTTCTGGAGGAGCTTTCTGGACATTTAATTTATTGGTCCTGTTCATAAAAGATGATAAATGTTACATACAGAAGTTTACAGGTCCTTGGGAAGGAACTTCAACTGCTTGTTTACTTAAGAAGCAGCCCGGAAACAAATGGACAAACCTGATCAACCCCAAGGAACTGTGGAGTATTCCAGATGGTGCAGTGCCCAGAGCCCCAGGTCTTGCAGCTGAGCACGGGTAGGTCACTCGAATGGGTTGAGTGAGTCTGTTTAGCCTCTATTTATGTTTTTCTAAAGATCCCCGGCTTCCCCGTAGCAGAGTTGAAGGCTGCGTGTCCCTACCCTCTTTGGTTCTTTCTCTTCTAAGGGTGCCTTAGAGTTAAGGGGAGGCAGGCAGCTTAGTTTCAGGCATTCTCTTAGGGTGTCATGGGATTACTGTTACAGTGTTGTCACAAGGAAGTTTTGGGGCTGGGAGGGGATTACGTTTTCAAGTTCAGTCACTGCTTTGCGATGGAGAATGGGAGAGGGAAGACAACGCCATTCCAGTCCAGGCACACTGCTGCATCAGGCGTTCCGCGGCAGCGCTGGATTCTGCTCTAGTTCTGCAGGGAGCTTCCGAAGAGGCTCCTCTAACTTGAGGCTGAGCGCTCTGAGGCCCAGGTCAGACAGGGCATTCCAGCCTCTCCTCCTGGCTGCCCACGTCACCAAAACGCATGTGTACGCCTGCGCAACGTACCAGCTCTTTTATCCCCCCAGCACATCCCCTTGTGCCTCCTGTTGGCTGGGGCTGGTTTTAGTGCATGCAACACCTGTACCAGCTTGTTCTCAGTGACTGACCCTGGCATGGAGGAAGAGCACGTTGACCATCACGCTAAATCCTCTTGCTCACGACTCCTCTTGGACCATCACGGACAGAACTGATCTCAAGCCTTCCATTGCTGTTCTGCCTTCCCTGACTGCCAGCTAACAGCCTGCTTCTCACGCGCCTCCCCTCGATTCGGGGCTGTGTGACGGCCCTGCAGTGGTGGCAGCTCTCCCCCAGTCCACAGTATTTGATTTTTGGAGGTGTATGTGAGGCTTTAGCTTGACCCTTCCAAGGGCCATGGTGCTGGATGTCTTTCTACTCTAGTGAAGCACTGAGAAGCCAGTCCTGTGGGGGTGGTTGATGGGAGTAGCGGTGCTGGCAACAGGTCCTTCATGTGTTTATAAATTGTACTTGAACCCCGATCAAGTTTGTTACTCTAGTTTTTTGCCAAAACAAATAAAATATTTCTGAAGTTGTGGGGTTTCTCAGGCTGCTGGAAGCCGACAGTGGATTGCAGATGTGGCACAGGCTGGCTGTGCATGGTTTCCTTACGTAGAAGGCAGCTGCTTGCGCCCCAGCTGGCAGGGGCTGGGTGTCACTGAGCATACCCTGGTGAAGCCGCTGTCCTACAGCTCAGTGCAGCACTGTTCACTGCACCTGCCTTCATCTTTCAAAAGCTTTTTTCTGTCCACGAAAGCAAAAAGCTGCAACCAGCAGCCCTTTCCTGAAAGCTTCAGCGGAGCACGTTCTCCCAGAGCAGGGCTCTTTGTGAGGGCAGGCTGCAGCTAGCAGCACAGGCCCGCTTCTACTTCTTCTCGACTCAGGAGCCAAACCTGATCAGATTTTATTATAGTTTATAGTAATATCTTAATTTCTTAGCTTATCAGGAAGGCTGCAGCTTGGAAAAATTCTTATTGCTCTCCCACAAGCCTGGACCGGAACTGAATTGCTGGTACTCCGAGCGAGAAGCAGCAGCGTGCCACTCGCAGCGCAAAACCCTTGGGACAGGGCTAGTGCCACTTGTGTTGGGAGGAGAAGGGTTTCCTCGCAGCAGAGGGATGATTCAGTGGGTTCCAAGCCGCTCCTGAATTCTCCTAGGAACCAAGATGCAGGCAGAAAAGAGAGGAGGGAACACGCTGAGCTGTAATAAATCACAACTGCAGCGCTACTGCCTGCTTTCCCTGAGTGAGCATTTTTGGGATGAAGGATGAACTTAATGCAAACCAATATTTCTCATCCTTTTCCATGCCTTCAGCTCGCTCTGTGCTCAGAGATCATGGACTTAAGCTAGAGATAGTTTTATGCTTACACAGCAGCAGGAAGCCTGCAGGACCAGTGCAAGGTCAGGAGTGAAACAGCAGCACCTTGGTCAAAAAGAGAAGTTGTGAGGTAGCTGAAGGCACAGCCTTTACCCCTCCCAAACGCGCTGCTGCACTCCAAGGCTGCTCCTGGGGTTCTGGTGGTAGCAGCTGTACTCTGCCAGACCTCAAACCTTGACCCTACCTGGTCCACCTTGTGCCTTCACAGAGTGGCCAGCAAGGAGCATGGCACAGTCAGGATGCTGTTTTAGGAGCTGCGGGTTGGAATCATGCACTGGCTACGGCTGCTGGCCCCACGGCAACTGCTGGGAGCTTTTTGTTCCCCCCATGAAAGCTTTATTCGTCTAGGTACAAAACAGGGTGCTCTACTGCTGCGGATCCCCTCCGTGGTCTGAATGCTGCTGCTCTTCTTCTTCCTCCTCTTCCTCCCCTTTGTGTTTCTCCAGTTTTGCCATGAGCTCTGAGAAACAGGAATAGGCAGGGTGAGATTCCAGGTGCAGGGACTGTCCCGCCCCACAACCGGGTGCCCTGTGAACACCCATCTCCACAGGAACCAGGGCAGCCACCAAAACTCACTTGCCCACACAAAGGCTCAGCTCGGAGCTACCACCATTCGCTGAGCCCAGGGCACCAGCTGTTACAGCCAGAGTCCATCAGAGCGTTACGGAGCTGCCAGCTATGGCACCAGACACGCTGCTGCCTCAGCTCCCGCAGCGCAGCCCCTGCCCTCACCAGGAGTCACACTCCTGGAGTTCCCCGTCTGGGAAAGCCCTGATGCTTGTTCTGCCCCTCGGCAGCCACCGGGGACATGATGTAGCGTTTCCTGGGGCTAAGGGAGCGCTGCTGGCAGCTGAGCTCCAGCTTAGGGCCAGGCCCACCACCGAGAAGACGATACCTCAGGAGCCGGTGCCTTTGCTGCTCCAGGCTCTCCCAGGAAAGCCCTCACTCCCACAGGGCGCCGTTACCTTTTGCTGGGTTGAAGACTCCATTGGTTTGCTTGTCACAGACGTAGCAGCGCTGGGATTTGCGATAGTGCTGGAGGGCGCAGGTCTCGCAGAAGTAGTGCCTGCACCTGTAGAGAGACACGGATGCCACCGCGAGTCACCAGATACTACTGCGTCCAGGAGTTAGAAAGTACTGACTGCTGGTCCCAGGGGAATGCAAATTTTTCCCAGCTCCCTCTGCAGCACTGCCCCCAGGAAAGGTGTTTCCGTAGTGCTTCCTGGTGTGGAGTGATGGCACAGAGCCAGCTCTTCCAGACACCAGGTACCAGCAAGACGGCCAGCAATGCAGGAGAGGGCTGGCAGCGCATCACACCCACGCTGACCCCGGCCTGCTCCTCATCCTTGCCAAGCTCTTGGCTTCCCCACGCTTCTGTCTGCTCACGCAATGCAGCATGCTATTCAATGAAGAATGAGGGCACGTGTCGTGGTTTAACCC
>NW_010271103.1:0-3949 GCF_000690775.1 Eurypyga helias
CCCTTCCCTCCAGTGTGTCGACCACTCCTCAGAGCTTAGTGTCACCAGCAAACTTGCTGACGACTTGCTGAACATCGATTATACCTTTCAAGCAGATGCTACCAGATAGTTCAGACGCAAGAAGATCAGTAGTGCATTCCGAGGCTGCAAAGCTCTGCCAAAACGGCAGCATCTGACCCCCCAGGTAGAAAGCTGCTCTGAGAGACCCAGTTCTTGGAACGTGGAACAGCTCTTCAGCTACTCCTGTCCTGCAAGGTGATGTGTTATGCTGGGCAGACACCCTCATAACTCAGGACTGTATCTGCATGCCTCTGGAAGACACATTTATCCCCGGCATTTAAAAGTTTTAAGAGTCTATTATTCAGGGCATACATAATTTAATACAGATAATAGTAATAATATGACTCATGGTAAGCAGCTTCCTTTCTCAGCATTGAGCCAGGTAAATAAGACATCTGTAATTTTGTGCGATCAGAATTTATTTGAACCAAACCTCCTGTACTTAGAAAGAAATGCCCTGCACACACAGTGGAGTTTAAGCATCTTCCTTATTGAAGAGTCATGCCCTGTTCTCTTAAATCTTAGTTCTTAAGCAGAATTCCCATGATCAGAAAAAAAAAAAAAATCAAATGCCTAATGAGCTAATGTAACAGAAAAGCACACTTGAGTTGTAGTTGTTGCTTAAGGATAGAGCCAAGCCTTGAACGTGCTTTCAAGACACAACCTGAGAGCAATCCTGGGCTCCTTGTCTGGGAAAGCACGTGGAACTTCACTGGGTAGGAGGGCTGCTGCCACCGATTCTCCCAGCAGGTCCTTTGAGTTGCTGTCGTTGGAGGAAGGGTGTTACTAGCTCGTTTCGGACAGTGTTTTGACAAGATGCTGGATGTGCAATCTCACAGAAGGGCTAAAAACAGCAGTGTACTCTCAGCACAGACAGGCTCATTGTAGAGGTTTGCTGCCAAGCCCAGAAGTCTCTTGCTGCTCATGGGCGGAGAGGCAGTTTGTGCTTCTGAGTTTATAACTTGGCTACGTACATTCTGGCTGCTGGTATCAAGGGGCTCCGGAACACATGCTGTCAAATTTTAAGCTTCTGCTGGAAAACATTGTAAAAAACCAAACCAATGAGCAAATAATATGAAGGAAGAAAAAACTTCTGCTATTCCCTAAATAAATGTTGGCAAATTGCTGAGCTATTTTTGGTAGAAAGTTAAAAAGAACTGGTCTGAGGAAGATCTCTGACAGGGAAATTTTCAGGCATGGCGATGAAACTTTAGAATCACAAAATTTATAATCACAGGAAATTATAATCACAAACTTTATAATCACAGAAAACATGCTGTTTACAACAGAAGGTCAAGACATTCTCACCCCAGGTAGTACAGCCCGTCCCTCTGCAGTGAGTTATCGGCCTCTGCATAAATAACATGCAAAACCAGCTTTCAG
The DNA here is from genome assembly GCF_000690775.1 of Eurypyga helias. Classification (NCBI taxonomy): domain Eukaryota; kingdom Metazoa; phylum Chordata; class Aves; order Eurypygiformes; family Eurypygidae; genus Eurypyga; species Eurypyga helias. The sequence continues at coordinate 1,444 of NW_010271103.1, forward strand.
GTGCACTTGACCTTGCAGAGAGTCATGCAAGTGCTGATCACCAGCCTGGAAAAACACGAGCTTTGTCTATGCCAGTTGTCGTCGTTTCCTTATCATTAGCACTTTGGGCCCTTGTTGCCTTGCAGTTGGCAGACAAGGGCTCCCAGGAGTTCTGGCAGTGGCTCCGTGCTTGTCTGGGTACCAGAGAAGCGATGACGGCCACGCATCCATCCATGCCGGTGATGCAGAGGAATGAATAATGTCTGCCTTCACATTTCCAGCTAATTTTTAGTTTCTTACTGTGTTGTGGAGGTGCTGGAAGTGCGCTTTCTAGTGAATGAGGGAATTTCAAAGTGATGTGCCGATGACATAAATATACATGAATTCCCAAAATGCTGAACAGTACACATTCATGCCCTGAACATTTTATACTAGAAAACACGACATGAAACTGTCTCAGAGCCTCTAAACGAGTCTTTAATAAAACAGCAGGTTAATGAACCAACATTACAGACAAGATCTTGTGAGACAACTGCTTGCCTGATAATCACATCCCTTCTAATTTTATTCTACTCAAATATTCCAAGTGTCTCTTTTTATCACAAACCATAAAGGGCCAGACAAATGAACTCAAAAATACCATTTAGGGGGCTGTTTCTGTCCCTTGCTTATGTGATGACTCTTGCCTCTTCTTCAGTTGGTTGAGGGCGTTTTGGATTTGTTTTGCTGGCAGATTTAGCCTGCACAGAGCCGGCAATCACCCGCTAGATTTAAGGGGTTGCAGAAGGGCTCTGCTCTGCTCACAAACCACGCTCCTTTTCCCAGCATGAGCAGAAGGTGGGAGGGCAGTGGCAGGAAAAGCTCCAGCAGTATGGATGGGATTGATGGAGCGAAGAGCACTGACTAGGCATGGGGAGGGTGCAGGGGCAGTGGTTACTGTGCGGCGTCAAAGGGGAAAGGGAGGATGCATCTTTTGCAGTAGCACTTTTCATAAAAGCACTTATTAAGGTGAGTGAGGTGATGTGGGCAAAGGGAGTAACAGAAATATCAGTGAGAGTGGCTTTTGGAGTGGATGGTGTCTGAAAGTGGAGAATATGGATTAGTAAGGTTAAAAGAATGGCAGGCTAAAAGGAGGCAGGTCAAAAAGTGAGAGGGAGGAGGATAAACAATGACTGAAACAGGGGAAAGATGAGCTCCAACCAAGGTGTGTTTCTGGTGCTGCCCCAATGCCTGAGGGCAGCGAGTTTGCCCAGCTCTCGCTGTTCCTTGACTTTTATAAAATGATGGGGGCTTGACTTCATGGGATCACAGGATTATTCAGACTGGAAGGGGCCTCACGAGATCATCTAATCTTTGTCATCAGCTTCTCTTCCCTCTCTCTGCCTTAGCTGACTAAGGTTTCTCTTATTTGTAGAGTTACCGCAATATTTTTGTGTTAAGTGCTATGTTACAAACAATAATAGAAGGCTGTTCCCCAGAGAGCTCAGGCTGGCAGATGCACCAGTTCTTAGCATCTGTACAAGGCAAAGCAAAAGATGAGAACAAGCAAAGAGGCAGTGTGATGTTTCTTCTCACTATAATGTTGTTGCATCCGTGTTTGCGTTGCTTAAATACCTGCTATACCAGCAAACTTCTCATTTACCTACATAAAGCCCACTCGCTTGTTTCTCTGTACGAACTTCATCACAGGTGTAATGCACATGAGAGATGAAGTACTATACACCTTACTACTTCTAGTGGAAGGTGTCCCTGCCCATGGCAGGGAGGTTGGAACTAGATGGTCTTTAAGGTCCCTTCCAACCTCAACCATTCTGTGATTCCATGGTTGTGTGATACCTTATGGCATGGAAGAGGTTTGTGCCACAGCCTCTGCTCAGACCCAGTTAAAAGCATTTGCTTTACGAAGGCAAGCAGTCACTTTCCCTAAATTACCTGTCAGCTCTAGGAGGGCTGTGTTCCTTTTGTGTTTTATATTATTATTCTCACTATTATAATCATTATTTTCAGACTTGCACTTGCTTTCTCAGATTTGATAGGCTATTCCTCCCAAACAACGCAATTAGTGCTTTAAAAACACACTGTCCTGCTGTAGTCAGGCTTTGAGGAAACCAGCTGTGCTTAGAAGGTGGAAAAACTGCTTTTCTGGAAGGAGGAATGTATTTCAGAAGGAATAGGGTGTGCTTCATCCTAAAATACCAGGGTCATCTATAGGGAGAGTAAGAGGGTAAGAGAATCCTCTCCCTTGACTTGCCGGCCACATTTCTCCGGATAGACCTCAGGATACGGTTGGCTTTCTGGGCTGCCAGCACACGCTGCCGGCTCATGTCCAGCTTTTCATCCACCAGTACCCGCAAGTCCTTCTCCTCAGGGCTGCTCTCTATCCATTCTCCACCCAGCCTGTACTTGTGCTTGGGATTGCCCCAACCCAGGTGCAGGACCTTGCACTTGGCCTTGTTGAACTCCATGAGGTTGGCAGTGGCCCACCTCTCCAGCCTGTCCAGGTCCCTCTGGATGGCATCCCTTCCCT
>NW_010271103.1:4077-12186 GCF_000690775.1 Eurypyga helias
AAGGAAGAAGACACAGCTTTTGCTTTCTGCCATTCTTTATTAAATTTCCTCTTTCTCCTCAAAGTGAGCTCTGTTTGAAGGTGTCTGGGAACTGGACAGATACACACACACGCATGTATAGAAGTAGCACCAGTGCTCATACCCATTATTCCTTCTGGAACGTAATTTTAGCTCCCCTCTCCATGCACTGCAGATGATTTTAAAGGGTAAATGTAATTTGCAGAAAGCAGGTTAAAAAGCCTTTCTCTGTGGGTTGACTAAGCCTTTCGAGTGCCTTTGGTGGGCCACTATTAATGAAGCACAAAAGAATAATCATCTAGCTGTTCAGAGAAAATGAAATTGTAGGCTGTTCTGAGCCAAAGTGCTGTGGTTTCCCCAGTGTCTCCTTCCACTTGATCGAAAAGAAAATTCTTAACAGAAAAAAAAAAGACTGTACTTGAATGTCTAGCTGCTACATGTGGGTAAGCCTGGATGCAATATGCATCCAATTTTACATATTAGAAATATACTCCCCTTTCTAACTCCTTTTTCTCTGTTTTCTGCAAATTGAAGTGGCGATGAAGTCAGCATCAAGTCAAATGCTGATTCTTGTACCCTCCACTCTGAGGATTATGAAAATTTGGCAAGATGCGTTCATCCACCCTGAGCATATTTGGCTCAAATCAGCCAAGCAAGACTGGAAATATTGGAAAAAACCTTAATATTAAAGCTTTCTGCCTGATTTTCCAGACCTAACTGTGAATGAGCCTCTGGATGCATTTTTAATCCCTATTTAGGATGCTCTTCACTCCTCAAAAGGATTTCTCTGAGATGCTTCATTATCTGGAGGGCAGGTGGGTGGCTGAGCAATGGCTGAGTGACAGTGTCACTGTAAAACCAGAAAAGACAATAAGCTGGTTTCGGGTAGAAGAAAGACCCTTCAGAAGTAGAAACAGGCTGTTGGCATGAGGACTCACTGACAGTGCTCACAGACGTCATGGGCAGAGCATGCCACTGCACACCTGTACCCACAATTATATTTTATCATCCTGGTCACGGTAACATGAGCGACTGAGGATTTTTGTTCAGTACAATTCACAGCCACATGACCAAACTCTTTTAAAAAATCTTCTGACAGCATTCCCTAAGGTTCTACCTCCATTCTTTGGATTTTGTAGGCGTATTTCTTACCTTACAGGCAGCAGAAATGGACCCTGACCTTTAATGAGAAGGAATACTGGTACCTTCTGCCTTGACCTTGAGTCTCCCATGTGATACAGCCATCGGTGTACGGAGGTGCTCTAGGATTTCTCCCCGGTTCTCCTTCCTAGCTAATCGGTTCTGCAACAGCACTACTGTAAAACTGTACGTCTAGAGCCAGACTTGCATGAACCAGTAATACTCTCTTTCTCATGCTCCGCACATCTTCACGCGTGGCTTTTTTGCACTGTAGCTGTAATAAGCTCTCGGAGGAATACCCCTGGCAGTTTGGCCACGTCTCTGCTGCTGGCCATTGAACAACAATCTCAGATGTTATTCTGGCATCTGGATGACTCATTACTCTAGGAATATTTGACATTCTCCCAGACCCATCACTCTGAACCACCTGTATGGGAATGAGTCATATTTCCCAGAATATCAGTATCAGGTTAAAGAACAACTGTTTATTGATTCTGTGTCTTGCCTTGATGCTGGGAGTTCAAATATTTACAGAATTCCACCTTGTAAGACTCTTTTCATTATGGAAAGTAAGTCATGCAATTTAAAGTAAGTGCAAATTAATGAGATGAAGAGCTCAGAGTGTTTCTTCACATTAAAGAAGCAGTAAAATTTTATTAGGCATGGAGGTGCAGTTTAATTTAACAAACCAACACAATGTTGATTCAGCTTGCTGTATCCTCATTATCCAGCCACAGACTATGGAGCACTCCACTCTGCAATGGGACTAGTCCATTCTACCTGAGTGACAATTCCTCTTACATATCTTTTATGGTGTCAGGTCTCCAAAATCTACCGAGAATTATGCAAATTTAGTTATGCTTGATTGGAAATCCAGGGGTCTCAGGACATGGTTGCATTTTGGAGCTAACAGATGAACCAGAGACAAATTAATATGAATTCTTCAGCTGCATAGGTCATTTGGTAACCTATAGAATTTTTTCTTGCATTATGTCAAGTCTTATTACTCATTTTGGAGACGGTGTGCTTTGTGAGTCCACCAAGCCTTTATCTGGCCTCTACTTTTCTTCAGCCCTTGCTTTATATCCCATGTAAGTTTCTAACTGTGATCGTCTCTCTAAATGGACTTGTAAGTAATTTACTGAGCAATAAGTGAATTAAGATAGTTTTTAACAAAGTCCCTATATATCAAACCAGAATACATCTTTACTAGTATGCTCTACACGTTAAGAAGAGTGTAGATAGTCTCGCTTTGCAATTATTGGACTTTCCCAACCTCATGCCACTGGCCACCGTTCTACACAGAAATTTCCTGAAACTGTTTTCTCTGCCCATGGTGAATATTGCTATGTGGGAAACCATCAAAACGTGCAGAAATAGAGGAAAGGTTTACTAAAAATACCTGTTACCTAGTCAAACAGCTCCCAAACGCTCGCAGTGACAACAGCAGCAGTTGGGTGGAAGTCCCCAGTGTGGTTCCCCTTGTTTGTCCTGATTCAGCCTCGCACGATTTGAGATCTTGCCAAACCACCTTAATCACGTGAGTTTCCATGGAGTGCTATATCTAAATTCAGCCTTCAAATCCCCACTTTATTGCCAATGGTGGAAAGGCAGAAAAAATATAAACCCAAGAGAAAACCAAGGAAGGAAATCGTATCACCCCACAGCTGGATGAGCAGAGATCTTTATTCTGGCAGTTCAGCATGTGGAGAGGTACAGTGCAAATTTTATTGCTTATCTTACTTATTTTGAAGTCTTAAGAGTAATTAGAAAGGATTATGGGATAGAAGGAAGGTTCCTTTCAGATTTTTAATTTCAGTTGTCAGCTGGTAGTTTGTTTTCCCATTTCCTTGTGTTTTCTGGGATTATTTTCCATGGATGATCTAGCGCATGTGGAAGAGTAGCACTTCCAAACAAAACTCACTGTGGCCTGACTGGTGATGGTGTACAAGTAGATCAGTTTACTTGGGAGTGCTCAACCTCTGCCTGACAGCTTGCTTGCAGGGGCAGCTGGCAGCAGTCTGGCTCTGATGGTTCCAGAGTCTGGTTCTCTGATGGTAGATGAACCCCTCTGGTTTTACACCTGCTTCTGCATGGGATGCCTGTATGCAGGGTGCCCGGATGATCCTGGAAATGCCAGGCTTATTGAGGGCATCCTGCGCGTCCAAGGTGAGTGCAGCATTCCTGGGCACCCATGTCCCTTCAACTGCACCCTCCAGCCTTTGGTTTACTCACTTCTTTCGCTACTAGACTTACAAGACCTTTAGTGCCTGCAACTTCTTCCCCAGGGAAGTCCTTAAATATTCTAATCAAGATAGCGATCTGAGCGGAGGATCAGGCTGATTGCAAATGTTCCTCCTGTTATTTTTCTCCCATCATCCCTTATAGTGCATTGCCCAGAAAAGGGATTTGGGATGTTCTCAGTTCACAGCCTACCAGAAACATGCTGAAACAGCTTCGGCCACTCAGAAACACCCACAAAATGTTCCTGTCTCCCATTATTTTTTGCTTTTTGTGACCCACGGAAGACCAAATTTAAATGTGAAATTGAACTAATGCAGAAACCTTCTAAAAAAATAGCTTCTGTGTGCCCTTAACATGCAAATAACCAAAATAAGTGATTCTGTAAAGTGTTTGGATGATTCAGGGTTTCTAACACATTACTTTAGCACTACAGAGGCTCCTATTAATATCAACATTCTCAGTGTCAGACCAATCTAATCTCACAAATAATCTAATCTTTCTCATTTCCTAAATATCAAAACACTCTTCTGACCTTCCAAATTCATTCCAATATAACAAATTAACACATCTCAGTACTTTTTCTTTTGCTGAGTTAACAAGTGCTGAGGTGGGGGTTTTTTTGGGTGGCAAAGGCAAATCATTCCTCCTTCCACAGTGATAATTAATAGAGTCCTGTACAGTACAGGTTCACAGGAGACCTGTCACTTTTACGACTAGTACAATTATGATCAACATTAGAGAGTACATTCTTGTTTAATTTTCTAAATAATGAGCACCAGTTCTTCTACTCTGACTGCTGTGGCTGGATGGATGCTTTTAAAAACAATAATTGCTGTGTACAGTATTATTCATTGGCATTTTTAAAATGCTTATTCTTAAACACTGGGTAGCTTGTGATACTTTGAATTCTGCCTTGGACCTGTAGATAAAAATGTTACTGTCTTTGTGAAAGCCTGAAGAGGCATGTCATACAGAGGCTGCAGAAAGTCAAACGGTAGCTCAACTATTTAACAGGCAGTTTGGGATTTCACTGGTATAGCTTCACCAGGGTCCTGTGGAATCAGGCTTGCTTTGCAATGTCCATCATAATGTACTGGACAGAGACGAGACTCACAATATGACTTATGTTTCCAATAATCTGCAGGCTGTTAAAATCCCATGCTATGGCTTTAAACCTGCAGCAAACTTTGGAACCTCAAATCCTGGAGTCCTTCCTACATGCACTGTATGGCATATAGCTGTCCTCCTCTCACGGTCTCACTGGAAGGAGGAGTTTCAGTGGCTGCCTCCTGCTTTAGCAGCTTTGAAGTTATGATTTTGGAGGTATTATGCCTTCCTTCAGGGGGTCTCAAAGAGCTTTACTGGATGCATTGCAGTTAGCAGCCATGGCAGAGCAGGAGAATTGTGTCTCTGGATGAAGTTACAGATATTAGGGCAGGGATTCCTTATGATACTGATACACGTAAGTTTATGCTTTCCTGTGTAAGCATCTACAGACATACTGAGGTTTCTAAGCTTCAAGTTCCCAATAAGCTCCCAGCAGAAGCTGCAGCAAGCTTTCCCTTTCTGAGCTGCCCATGAAGGCTGCAGGAGCATCCGCATTTCCCTTTGAACGTTTCCAGAGGCAGTGCCTGAGAGTGGGCCTGGAGCAGCCTGCTCACAGCACCTACTCGGGGTCCCAGGGCGAGGTGTGGGGTGGGAGAAGGGTCCTTCTCCAAGTACAGCGATTGCCAGTGGAGGAGAGGTGCACTTGAGACAGCAGCAAGTAAAGGCTCAGCAGGCAGTTTAGAGACAAATAGCAAAGGCACTGCTGATGGGCGTAAGACTGGCACAGGATTTACTGGGGTTTATCATTTCTGTACAGAAGAGTATTAGAAGGGCTTATTTTTTGAAGCCATGATTAGAAGGAGAATCTTCAGTGTCAGGTTGGTCTCTTGGGTCTGGAATGATTTCCAGGGTTTGAAAGAGCAAAAGGAAGATTACAAAGAGAGGGCTCCAGTGGAGACCTTGACAAATTGTTCAGCCTGTGGTCTCTGACCCCTGGGAAAGACTGAGGACGTGGAACAAGCACTAGCAGAGAAAAACAATTCCAAGGGGAAAACAAGAGGAGAAAGCGCCCCCGCAGCTCTTTGCAGTAAGAGCCATCACAGAAACAGAACCACGTTCCCTGGGGCTGCACATCACTCAGCCCCGCATTCTCAGGCAGCACAAAACCCTTCTTATACCTTATCCTGTGGCCCCGGGCTGTCTGAAAAGTTGCAACACTACAACATTAAATCTGTCTGTAGATAACTGGAGGTTTGGAAGCAGTATTTGAAACCTGGGCTCCGTCTAATTTTGTCAGAGGAAATGATTTCATAGGGAAGAGTTTGCAAAGATCCCACATTTTCTGAGAAACTCTGTCTTGACAGGCATGACACTTGCTTTCAGCCCCCAAAAGGCAACATGTCATGGGCCATGAGGGTAGCACGTGTGAGACATGGACTCTCTATTTACCTCTGCTTGCAGCTCACCACGTGCCTGTGGCTGAGTCCCTTCATCCTGCTCTGCCCTTGGCTCTCTTCATGTGTTTGTTCGGGTTTTTTGGGGTGTTGTCTGTAAGTTCCCTCGGGTTCACAGCCTTGGCCTTGCAAGCCTTGTGTCTCTACAGCACCCAACGGGCCCTGGTCTCATCCACAGTCTTCAGGGTAATGGTGATGGCACAGTAATGCCAAAGTGATCTGGGGACAGAGGGGCTCCTGCTGTTTTCCAAAACTGCAGTCTATGGGGTTGTGTGTGTGTCTCCTGCATCTCCTTGACTTCAAACTGAATACTTGGCTGCCTATGCGTTGTCACCCTGATCTCTCTGCTGTGCTCAAAAATACATCAAGTGGAGAGGAAAGAGAAAGATTTTAAAGCGTCCCAAACCTGTCACACCTCATTCACTCAAACTGGGCCACCCTGAGGGTACCAAACCCAAGATTTATTTGGGCTCGGGCTCTACTGAAAGTTAGGTTTTCAAGTCTGGGAGCAGAACCGATACAGGATGACTTCAATGCCTACTCACTGAATACAAACCCACTTCTTACCATGAGCAGCTGCTTATTCATCCACAAGATGAAATGTAATAACTTAAAAATGCTAAAACAATTGCAGACAGCAAACAGCAAAAATGATAGCTAGATGATTCACAAATGGAAATAAATAAATACAGAGCATAAATTATGCATTGCACTCATTTGTTCAGCTGCAGTAATGATGTTTCTGTAGGCGGGGATAGTTACTCTTGCAACCTGTAGAAAAGAAAAAAAGTACCCTAAAAACATCGCCAGAAAATAGAGATTTTTCAGATTATGACATTACTAGCCATTTTATGGAAACATGGACAACTTTAAAAAATATATTCAGTAACATATTTCTTTTAGGAATTAGTAATGCAATTTTATTGCACTCAGAAGGTATGTGGGATGTCTTTAAATGGAACCCCAACATTACGCTCCCCACCCAGCCCCAAACGGGTTCTCTTTCCTGGAGGCAGTGCCCTAACAATGTAAAAACACCTTGTGTAAAAGCTGCATGTCTTTCTGACCCTGCCAACTCAATCAGATGCGATAGCATTAGATATGCGTGAACTGCCAGATTCTGTATTGCCTTATTGTCACTCACTGAAATACTTCATTTCACTTATGATTGTGACTCCAGGTCTCTGAAACCATCAGCAGCTTTTCTTCCTATCATGCCGAGTTAACTCTGCCAGTGCTGGGCTGGGAAGAAAGGGTTTTAACACCAGAAAGCCTAAGGCAGGCTTCAAACAGGAGAAAATGGGAATTGATTTAAAAAACAGACCCTCTGAAAATGAACTGTCCTTGTTGTGTAAAAATGATGGGTGCTTCCCAAACTGCCTCCAAACTGCCTGGGACTATTAATCCTTCGAGCACTGCAGTGGCTTACAGGAGGATTTCCCGTACTGGCGCTGTACAGGAAAGGATGCAGCTTCAAAAAACAAGATTAAACCACATGCAATCCCATCGCAGGGCTGTGCACACATAGCCCTGCTGCATCCCATAGTGTCTCACTAAACCATAATCCTTTCTTGTTGTGCCGGGCAGAACATCCCCATTAACACTTTTTTTCTGTAGCAATACGTTTTATTTTTTTTTTCGGGAAAATCAGGATAAAACCAACATTCATTAATGAAAACATATAGGAGTAAATTTCAGGAAAGGCTTCTGAGCAATTTTTTTCTTGGTGGTGCGATTGTTTTGAAAGAAAAATTGAAATATGTCAAAGAAAATATTTGACAATAATGGGAAAATATTTATTTCTGCCACCATTCTTTCTGTAGGCAAACCGAAGTGATTTCCCTCACGTGTTACCTGTAACATGCACTTCCCTGGAGCTGGGTGATAGAGTGGCTCCCCGGTGCGTGCCAAGCACTTCGGCTGGGGCAGGTGCCAGGCGTGCCCACAGCGCAGCTACAGCAGAGCGTGACACGGCCCGGGACCCATCACTGTGCAGGGTGGCTGCTGTCCTCATGGCGATGCTGACTTCTTGCGCTCAGCATCACCCGCCACCACACATTCAGCTTGTTCCTCCATTGTACCCATAGCATTTCCAGTTTCCAGTGTTGGTAAGAGAATGTAATGGGATAGAGGGCTTTTGTCAGTGTGTCCAAACAGTGAATAAGCACCTTAAGAGAGTAGATGGTCATAGAATCACAGAATCACA
>NW_010271104.1:0-15066 GCF_000690775.1 Eurypyga helias
ATTCTATGATTCTATGATTTGTGAGCTACTCGCAGAGTTGCCATCCTCGGAGTTAAGTGGAGCACACGTCATGGCTCTCGAATGAATGAGGATTTTTGCTCCATCGCTTCTGAACAGACAGATTGCTGGACTGAGGAAGAACATTTTCAGCTGTGCCACGTGGTTTTCTTAACCAATAAAATAAGTGTAGGGGCCTATGAAGAAGCACTCACTTCTTTAAAGAGTATTTCTTTAAATAGCATTTACCCTCCATACAACTCTAGTTGTGCAGTTCGGGACACAGCGTACTGAACTGCCCGTGCCGGAGCGCAGGAAGAGTTTCAGCACCATGGAGCAGAGGTAGGCGGCTCCTTTTCCTAAGTCTTCTGCTCTTGAGGGTTTAACTTGGGCCCTAAGTGTTGAGTGAACATCATCTGTCTGTTGAGTAATCTCTTTAGATTTTATTCTTCTCTTTATGAAGAGTAGAATGTAAAAACACGTTTTTAAATATTTAAGCAGACATATTATTTACTGAGAGTAAGAGCTTCATAAGATTGGATACATTTTATTATGTAAATACCTACTTATTCAAAATGTAAAACATGGGGTTTTTTGACAGTCTCTAATCGCTAATCTGACATGTTAAAATCCTTCATGTTAAAAAACCCACCTTTGTCATATTAAAACCCAAACACTTAGGGCCTGATTTGCCTCCTTTTCTTTCTCTTGTGTAAACTGCCATAACTACGCTGACAATAATGGTGACATTCCCAGCATACGCTGGGGAAAGCAAAGGTGCATCACAGTGAAGAGGAAAAATACTGTTATTCTACTACCAGATAACTTTAATCCTGCTTGATTTCACTTTGATAATTTGTGCAAGTAAAGCAAAGAAGCCCTTAGTTACTCAGGAGACCACTATTTCTGTGGAACCAACACTAAAACAGCTATAGGGAACAGTAGTGGATTTTAACATAATAATTCAGACATTTCATTAGTAAATAAAGGTGCTGTCACGCATATTCTAGCCTACGAGTCTACAAAACTGTATTAAAACTAATTCAGCTGGTTCACATTCCTTTAACATTAAGAAATGTAGTCTTTAATACAATACATGCAGAAAGCTTCCTCTCTGGCTATGATCTTGTGTGCCAAGTTTCACCTTTTTTTTTTTTTTTAGCAGCCAAGTCATAAACCTCTAAAAACAGGGTTTGTAATAGAAATCCTGATAGACTTGCTTTAATGTTTTGAATTATAAAACTACACCTTTTAAAAGACAAGTGTCATTGCCAAACAGTGAAATTACTATGCTTTACTTCCACCCACTACATTTCAATTTTAATTTTATGAATATTGCAAATTATAACACTCACATTATAACCTCTAAAGGGGATAATTTATAAAAGCAGTGTCCATCAATTATAAATTTTCCATGACATTAATAAAATGGCAAGAACTAATTATGATGACTTCTGAGATGAAGATGCCTTGGACAAATCATTAATACGTTGAAATGGTATTTTTTAAAACATAGCAAGTTCTAATTACGACTAAAATGAGATTATGAAAATGATCACAGAAAGGACATTAACCTGATGAGTTCCACAGTCTCTGAGTACATGGTGTATGGAGATTTAGCTTCTAATGGATCTCGCTCCATAGCGTTCCCGCACTCAATGAAGGAGAGGGCAGCATCAGCATAATTCACCGCTTTGCCAAACTTCTCCAGCTGAAACGGGAATGACACTGTTAAGAAAATCCTTCAGCTTTAATTTCTAGGTAGACAGATCATAATACAAAACAGCACTAGCATTAGGATGAAAGCAAAGCGACACTCATAGTTAAGAATGAATTCATACAGTAATTAAGGCAGGGTCTATGGTTTTACCACATCTTTTCAGGCAGTATAGGGCCAGATGCTCCACAAAGGAAAGTCAATGTATGTCCTTTAACATACATGGACTTATACAGGCAGTGAGGGACACTAAGCACGTTTGAACAAATCCATATTGCTCCTTGATGTATGAATAAGTTTCAATATCACTACGCAAGGGTTAAGTAACTTCATTCCATTTGTCAGATGTCACATTCTGAGTTAACTGTTGACCAAAAAAAAAATCTCATCACTTATGTGATGACTAAAAGAGCAAAAAAAAAGAAGAAAATATAGCTCTGCTAAATATTTTATTTTACTAGGATTTTATTGTAAAAGGTTTTAGGCCTCATAATGGTTGTGATTAAACTGACTTAGCCACACTGATTCCTTTTTTTATGTGTAATGAATATTATATATGACATTTTTATAGTAAGTATTTTATAATAGTATTTAACATTTTCAATTTTTGATAGCTGGATGTAAGATTTCTACTAATGTGGCATTTGAGATAAGAGATCCAATATACTTTAAATAATTTAAAAATTTCTTTGTATGTCTCTATCAAAATATTTTTGATGCACCTGCGTATGTTTTCCATTCACAAAGCTTATCCTAGCAACATCTTAACTGGAACATGTAGCATTCGTCCAAGGTAATATTATGTTTGCCTCTGTGGCTACTTCTAAGCAATCCTTATGACTACCTCTACCTGCATATGTTTAATTTCAAGTTCTGCTCTTCTGCACTGATTATGTACAAGGCCTTTCTATACTTCATAGACATTACTTGATTGATCACAAAAGGGGAATTCTAAACATTTTCTCTCTATTCCAATCACCACTCCTCAGCGTATTCTTCAATTTCCTTGCTTCAAGTCTTCCAAAGATGACTTTTTGTGGTATAAAAAAAAGGAATCTGGCTGCAAGCGGATTCAGAATGGACACACAGTTTGAGCCAAAAGCGGATCTGATCCTGCCCTTTGCTCCATGCTGATTCTAGTGGTGTAGGTGGAATTACTCCAGCTCAGCTGAGAACAGAATGAGGCCTCCATGATCTCTTCCACATGGTACAGTCAGCCCACCCAAATTCCCAACTGCCGTCCCAGACAGGGATAGGTTTTCATGGGGTCATTCCCATAAGGTGCAGAATGCCCTGCCCTTCACCAGAAATCCATCTTCTGTACCAGCTCAGGAACAGCATTGCCACAAATCTCATTCACATCTGCTGACACATTTTGAGGTCACATGCATTATCTTTCTAGCCCCTGCAACACATCTTTCAGTGCCGCGTGGGCTTTGTCATGTCAGCAGCAGGTAACCAGGAGCAATGGTTTCCACAGGACAACTAACACTACGGCATTGCACAGCAAACGTGTTACATGGAGACAATTTGTGTGCAGCTGTATGGGGTGGGGAAAAAAAAAAGTTGAGACCTAAGTAGTGGAAAGAAAAACCAGATACTTTGTTCATGGGTGCGTATGTCTGCCAACAAGTTGTACGGCAGCGGATGGCCTCACATTCCGCGAAGAGCACTCGGGGTGTCAAACTGCATGTGACAGGCAAGGTGTGCCTGCAGGCAGCAGCAGGATGCGCTGTGCCGCCTCCTCTTAGTTCTGCTTGAGAAACGCCCCTGGGTCTGCAAGGCAGAGTCAAGGGTAAGAGGACAGGAGACAGGTCAACACTCTGAGTGCATCAGGCTGCGGAGGGAAGTGGATTGACACAGCATGTTGAGATCATCGGGAGCCTGAGCCTGTAAATATTTGCTAGCGCAGAGCAGGCATCCCTGTGCCAGAACCATGTGTATTTTCTTTAAAGGTCAGTCAGCTGTGGGAGGTGTTGTCAGTCTGCTTCTGCCAGCCTTTCCCACGTGCAGATGTCAGGGCTCTAGCTGAACATGCTCGGCTCAGTTGGGCTGCAGGAATCAGTGTAGGCCATCTCCCGTAAACGGGCAGGTCAGGAGGGACGCCTGCTAACTAGCTGCAGGTTGCCAAAAACCTGAACACACCTTCCACAGAAAGCACGTTTGGTAACACTGTGGGCCCCAAATCAAAAGAGATTTGGAGAGCTGAGGCAGGCAGCTTGACATGTCAACTCTCCTTCAGCTCACTGACAGCAGAGGGAGAGCTATTTTTTAAAAAATCATTTTGTTTGTTAAAAACATAGTATGTTTTGGGATTGTGGACAAATACTTGTTCCCAAGTACAAAATCTCATGTGGAATGATTTAATATGCATACAAAACACCAACAAAAAATCGAGCGAGAGGTTTATTACCACCCAGTTCTTTTTCAGCTGTGATTTTGAAGGGCAAAGTGAACGGTCACACTCCATTCTAGATCTGTTTAAAGAGAGTCAAGTTCCACTAAACGAACTGCTGTTCTGCACTCTGTGTAGTGTCCAGAAGCAAAGACTCCACCTACAAAGCACATGGCTATTAAAGGCGCTTCAATGCTAGCAATAACTGGGATTGAACAAATGGAATTTCATCTGGGGTAAAATGAGAGGAAAAGCTTTCCCAGCATTGAACTACCTCATTGCAAGATGTTTTGGGAAGAAGCATGTTGAGTCTTTATTTACCAGCCTAAAAACATGCAATAAAAATGAATGTACTATTTAAAAATCAATTGTTGCAAATTTCAGACAATTGGATTGGAAATATCAAACAGTTTTACCACATGATAATGGGGTGGAGGGTGATTTGCCTTTCTTAACTTTCTGTTATGGAGTATTTCAACACTTTTGTTTTAGACTCAAAGTGACTAGGAGAATAAATTCCAAATACACACCATCTTTCATGAAATTATCTTATATCCTTCATAAACAGCATGACTGTTGCTCCTCATCATAAGAGACACCAGCTATTTTAAGGACCTTCTTTTCTGGGGAATTAATTGTTAAAGGCTAGGAATGGTGCTCAGGGTTTAACTTGTAGTGGACAGTGTGTTTATGTAGTACAATCTGAAGCATACTTTAGTCAACAGCAGTGTTCCTCTTGGTTTCTGAGGCTTTAGATGACATCCAGTATGTAAATTTTTGTAACACCCAGCTCCATATTGGAAAGAGACAAAAATCCTTGTGATAACCTACCAGTGCATCTGCTTTATGCTTTAGCTTCTTAGCCTCTTGCATGTAATAATCTGCATTGTGAAGCCTAAAGAGACAGAATCAATTATTTCAAGTCTTTGTTTTCATACAGTTGGAAAAACATTGTTTGAGAAAATTGCTCACTGCTTCCAAGAACAATTTCAACATATACACCCACTTATCTCTTTAAATCTTAACTTGATATTAATCTGAAGCTGCTGTATGCAAAGATATGATGGGTGACCAGAATGTAAAATAACTAGCTGTAGAAACCGGCCACCCAAAGGGCCCATTAATGTGTGCTGAACAGAGGAAAAGGAAAAATATTTTAAACTAATTAAGTATAAGAGGTTTCCATTAGAGGAGCTAAAATAAAAAAATGAAGAATTACCGTGAACCAACATTCATGACCGGAAAACATTTATCAACAGAGTCTTCATTAATCAGAGACAACAGTTCATTTGTAAAGATTAAAACTGTGTGTGCCTTTGTGCAGCACTACCCACAGAGGTGCCCAGTGCTAGCTTTATAACCAAAGACACTCCCTTTCACTGGGAGCTCGGCTTGCATGGAAATCCCAGCTAGCACAGAGATCCAGTAATACTTACACATCATCAAATGTTATTTTGGGTCTTCTGGGCTCAGAATTCCCATTGGAGAGCATTGGCATTGCAGACCAGATGTCTGTTTCTAGATGGCTGGTGTCAAGAAGAGTGTTGGCTGTTGGTGTGTTGTGAGATTCTTCCTCCTAGAAAAAAAGGACTGTTATTAACTCTTCATAGTTCAAACAAACACCTTCCAACAGCGTTAAGTGCTCGCATCCATCCCTGCAAAATAACCCCAAACAAAACAAAAAGTTAACGCACAAAGTAGCACTCATATATACCCAACTGCATCCAGGTTACCGCACAAAACCAGGTTCCATTCCACCCTCTGTAATACAAGACTGATAGATCAACTAGGCAGTGTGAGTCTGACCCCTCACCTGAACTATTAACTTGCCCTCTCAGGTAACGCCAGCCTGGACAGCTCGGTGTCACTGTTTAAAGCCGGAGGCAGGGGGATGCCAGGCAGAAGGCCTGGATGTGAACTCAGTTTCATTCAAGGTGCATCACACTGATGTGACCTTTTTTCTACACTATTATTAGGTAACTGTAAGACACCTGAAAAGTCTGCTTGGATTTCAGCAAGGAACGGTTTTCTCACCATTTCTACACAGAGCAGAGAGAAGAATGGAAAGCAGGAGTCAGGACTTGTGACTTTGCATTAATTAAAATCAGAAGCATAACAGGAGCATTTAAATCAGGCAATTGCAACTTGCAAGCTAGGTCCACAACCAGATAAACCAAGTTACCGGTGAACCAACGAACCAGGAAAAGAAGTCTAGCACATTTTAGAAGACAAATATGTCATGTATGAGGATAATAGATAAACCAAGGATAAATCTGACTAGAAATGCTGGGAGTGAGAGGAAGTGGCCCTGCTGTTTACACAGCATTGTTTATTTGCTGACATATGCAGTTCAATTTGGCATTGATTTCAGTTGAAGGCGTGTGTATTATTCTCGCAGCTTGAAGTGACACAGTGATATCAGAAAGCAACAGGGATGAATGGATAAGGTGAAGTGATTTGTCACCTATGATCCAATGCAACTTGTGAGTTTTACTATGACAGTGCAGGCGAACAACCTCTCACAAAGTGGCGAACTGCGAAAATGGGGCTATGCACGTCCTTTTCTGAGGCAGAATTTTCTTCTTGTCTTTTAATTTTGACAGTGATATAGGTTTGCTACCAAATGACATATTTGAAACTCTAGAGGGAGGACTATTGTCTAAAATAGGCCAAAAACCTAAAGTCTCCCTGTTTAACCTAAAAGAGGATGACAAACTGATGTGAAATGTTACTTTTTTGCAGCTCGTAGTTTGGGCTCTTCTTTATGTATTTTCAATAAAAAAAGACCTGAATCTGGTGATCAGCAAATACGCACGAATTGCCTATGTAAAATCTTCTGATGAGGAGATGGCTTTAACAGGATGGCTTTAAACAACCCAAACCATTTAAACGGTATCTAAAAGCTTATGTATGTAATTAATGGAGATTAGGTGTAAAGAAACCTTATTGGTGGAAGCTGGGAGCCTGAGAACCTGGTAGAAGATACTGCCACATTGTGTGTGCTATGGACAGGTAGCTTTTTGTTAGATTTTTATTGTCTGTTTAGTTTAGGCTGCAATATTCAATATAACTACAGAGCATAATTCTGGCTGAGAATTTGATGATAATTCAGATGATGGATACCAAAATTCTTGAAGTTCCATAATTCTGGCTGAGAATTTGATAATTCAGGTGATGGATACCAAAATTCTTGAAGTTCTATTTTTATAATGAGTATGTTGTAGCTACAAAGTAAAGGGACTAATTGCAGCTAGCTGGTGGCTGCAAAGGCTCTCCTCAGGCTCAGGGACTGGGTGTTTCAGGGAGCGACACACAACGCAGTAGATGCCTAGTGCTGACCCAACAATGGAACTTGCAAGATGTGCTCATGCCCAGCTCTGCAAAGGTCCACTCCTCGCTGCTCTCGAGTGGGGCTACGTAAGCATTTAAAAATAGATACTGGGAAAACCAAAAATCAAACAGAACAAAGCTAAGTTAATTTTATTTTATCTTGTTCACTTCCAGCAAGCGAGGTCGTTTACTTACACAGATTCCTTTGGGGTTAGAAGAGGATTTATTTTCATTCTTTCTGTGTTTAGAAACAGAGGAGGAAGAGCTGCTGGTCTGAGAGGCGTTTGTGATGTTGGTCTCTTGGCTGAAAGAGCTGTTGTCACTGCTGTGCCGCCGGTGCACAGGTTCATCCAAGAGTGGGGATAATGGAGGAGGGAACAGCTTCTCTTCTCTTTTCTTTGCCACCTTCTTCACTGAGCTACCGCTGTTCCTGGGACAGAGATAAGAACCAGTTGCATTTCAAGAGCCTTGATTAATCCTCCATAGCACAAAGCTCTAGATTTTATTTACTGAGAAGCCAGCTCTACCCTCAGATATGTCCTGCAGTCCCCATGTCTCCTGGGAGATAAGTCAAAAGGGGACAGACAGAGAAAACAGAAGAGCTACCTCAGCCTTTTCAGTGGCTGCAGAAAACCTCTTGCTTTGGAGGACAGCTTCCAGTGCATTAGTACAAACTGCATGCAATTTAAATGCTAATTAGAGTCAGTCTTCATTTGAGAGGTCATAGAGGTTCTGACTCAGCAAAGTGCTGGAAAGTTTTATGCATGGGGTTAGTTCCTTTGACATCAAGTATTTGATGTGTTTAACGTTTAACACTATTTATGTGTTTAATGTTAAGCATCTTTTTAAGGGGTGGATTAGGGCCCACATAAGCAACCTTTGCAAAAAAACATAATAGCACATGGCATGTGAACCAAAAAAAATTTATAACTACAAAATGATAACCACAATAACAAGATAATAATTATTTGACCTCTAAAATAAAACCAATGTTCAACACTGTATTAAAATGATACAGTGTAGCTGGCAAAAGCCCTTGAGCAAATATTGGTTGATGAATTGAACGTGATTCAGAAAATGAATGTGGTTTTGACATGAAAGCTCAAGTAATATGATAATCCATTGTCTGTTTTATGTACAGAAATTGTTAGCTGGCTAGAAATGGCAGCTGTGATACACAGTAAAACGTAAAAAACCTGCTTAGACCTTTCTCCCCTCAAATCCATCAAGAAAGAAAAATCCCAAAGCCCAACACCCCCCTGACTGTTTAACATGTTAATCTACTCATAGATTTTTATCTTAGGTATTGTCCTAGCTCAGTCAATGAAGATAACCTTAATTTTAATCTTTTCTTAGACATCTAATAGTGCACTACATGATCATTTAATTTCATGACTATTGACTAAAATTTCAATAACAAATTAAGTCAACAAGGATTTATGTTTTGTTCCAAGTCACTTTCAGTCAGTGTCAGAAATTATAGATTTACTTCGCCTTAAAGTAATCAGGGATAGAGGAGAAGGCAGTCCAAGTTTCCTTACTCCTCATTCTGGAGCTTTCTCATCCCAGTCTGGCCTCTTTGAAGTTTCACCAACAGCATCAATACCTACACCTGCTTGGGTCATTCCCCTACACTGGGCCTTCGGTGATACAAAAATATTATATTATTACAGAGTGAAATCAAACAAACTCACCATGTTTCAGGTTTTATAGCTCTTCTACTCTGAACTATCTGAATTCAACTGAAGCAGAGTTAAAAAATAGCTTATTTGAAATGCTGTGATATTAAAGACCTTCAGACTGAAGAAATAAAACAAGCACAGAATTCATATTGCCTTACAGTAGGACTGGTCTAGATGCTGTCCTGCTCAGAAACCACATTGGCCTGAAGATCAAAGGAAAGCAGCCAGGTTGGAAGAGACTGGAAGTTCTTTGAGGAGACTGATTTTCTGCACATGTGGTCCTGCAACATGTCCTCCAAAAAGTTCCCACTCAAAGCTGTATCTGTTAGCTTTTTGACCCCCGGCGGTCATTTTGGAACTAAGACAAGTTACCATAGCTATAGCACAACAATACCGAACCTTTTCCAGAGGCAAGTTTTCCGAAGGAGAGTAAGCACTGCCCCAAGAAAGCATGCATGTGTTTGTTATTAGACTGTACAGAGGCAAAGCTGACACAGTTAATGAAATACCCAGGAGCAGAATCCAAACCCTCTGACTCCCGAAGGAGTGTCCTACAAAGGGAACTCTGAACATGCATTTATGGGTGGGAGAACAGAGCAAAGTGGTTCTCCACTCTCCTGCGCACAGAGGGCTGGGGA
Organism: Eurypyga helias; assembly: GCF_000690775.1. NCBI lineage: Eukaryota > Metazoa > Chordata > Aves > Eurypygiformes > Eurypygidae > Eurypyga > Eurypyga helias. The sequence goes on from NW_010271104.1 coordinate 9,760, forward strand.
CCTCTTCTTTCTCCGCGGTACAGAGTTGCAAAGGGAAGAGCAAAGATGTATTTCAAAAGCATCTGAAGAAAACCTGAACGTGAGGCATTGGCCAAGTCTCCTTTAGGATCTGAGCCTGTACCACTAGTGAAGTTCCTCGTCACATCTGTGCCTATTTCCAGGGATAATGCTGGACACTGTCCCTTGCACAGCGTCAGCCACTGCCTGAGGAAATTTAAGGCACATATAAAGCAATTGAAGCAACATTCCTCAGTCGCTACTCGGAGGTGGAAGGATTAAGGGCATAGTACAAGAGAAAATTAAGAAGGCTGCAGTTATCATGGTTAAAACATGCTCCTTAAAACTTCCCCAGTTCGCTTCATCTTTGGGCTCAAGTATAAAATGGAGCAAGCACGACAGAGGTGCAGCTACTCAGTTCTGGCACACAAGGCATTCTGTGTGTGGGAAGACTTAACCACCAAGGAAAATGCACTTGAGGTTTGGTTGGTTTTTTTCCTGACATAATTCAAATTAAAAAATCAACAACAATACATTTTGGGTTTTTTTTTTCCCCTTACCTATTGCCTGCTCAATCCTATGAGTTTTCCCAGGAATTAAGCTGATAATTTATTTAGCAATGTTCCCTCCCTCAGATTTACGCCAAAGCATTTATGTTAACAATAACCTCCATGAAATAGGTTGTTACCAGCAGTTAACCAGATTGTCACTTTGCTTTGGGCTGTTAATGGGCTAAGAAACTGGTCTTTGATTGCAGTAATCACTAATTTTGAATTAATTTATTGCAATAATTACTGAGACTCAATGTTTTAATTTGCTGACATGATTGTTAGTTAAAGTATGTTTAAAATCTAGGGAGAAACACAATAAAAATTCAAGGAAAAAATACAAGCAGAACTGATGGTCTTGTGGCTGCAGGGTTTAATCTTTGTGTCTGAAAAGGCCAATTATCAGGAACGAGAAGGCTCCCCATCTGCTTTTTTTTTTTTTTTTTTCCCAGTCTGGTTTATTTTAGGGCAGCAAACAAGCAAGCAGGCAACAAGGGATCAGTGTGTGGAGAGAGAATTTCCATCCACTCTCACATTCCAAGCTGCCTTTCTTTGCCCTTTCTTTATCCACTCCTTGAGGTATGCAGTGGCATCTCCGGCCTATTAGTGAGCCAAAGTCATTGTCTATAGCAATCACTTGGCTTTCCTTTGCCTCTGCTCTCCCTGTCCACAATGAGATGCTGCGCGTTGAGGGTGTATCTGATTTTCTGCAGGGGGTTAGCAGGGAAAGGTCACTCCCACGTTAGCCTGGACCACATGGCAGCAAGTGAATGAAGCTGAAGTCACTGGCATAGATGTAGAAGGCTATGCTTCTGCCGTGAACGAAGCCCAGCGAACGCTGTTGTGACTACCCATGGGATTGGCTAACATACCTTGCCAAGTACAGGCGCATCTTTAGCTAAAGGTCAAACAAAGGGAACAGGAGATCCTGAAGAACAGGCTGAAATGCTTGCCTCAGACAGACTCCTAGCGTGTTAGGCATGTTTCACTTGTATGAGTCTAGTCTTAAATTCAGACTCACAGTCTGCATCAGCAAACAACTCCCTGTGTTGTTACAAACTGCTAAATGTTGGCGAACAGTGCTCTGTCTGGACTAGGTCTACCAGTGAGGGATTCAGATAAAAATGGCATACAGCAGCCATATGTAAACATACAATTAATGCTTAAATTAAAATGGCTTTGGCAAGCAGGTAAATACGTAAATAATCCTCTGCTGCAAAGTGGCTGCTGATCTGGCAAAAATCCAGCCTCAAAGCAGTGTTTCAAGGGTATTACTATGAATCACTTAGACAAAACTCAGTATCATCTATTCCTTCATTTGCTATGAAATATCAGAAATCAGCAAAATACAGTGGCAATAGTTTGAATAACTGTATTTTAAGTGTCATGTGAGATTTAGGAAAAGCAATCAGCCCCAGAGCATCTGAGAGAAGGAACACGTAGAGAAGTATCTAGTTGCTTATGCAGTGACTACATAATAGAAACTGTCTCTTTGGTTGTGCAAAAGGCCTTTAAGTTCACAACTATTTGAAATTTCTACACTCAATTTGTACAGGTAGTCACAGAAACTTGTGGAAATTAGGCATATAACTGCCCTTATTAGACATGTAACCCCTTAAAAATTAATTGTGCACCCTTGCTTGCTTTATTGAGCCCATATATTTAGGAGAAAGATGATAAGAGAAATATATTCAAATGCCCAAAACATATACAGGCAGCTAGTGGGAGCTGCAAAAGCAGTTGTGGCCTAGCTTTCACTGGTTCCTCCAGACTTGTGAATGCCTCCAAATTTTGGCACAGAGATCATGGTCTTTCTGTCAAAACACTCTTGTACCTATAAAAAAGCCCAATGAAAGTCTCTGAAGTCTGCCTTGGGGAACTTGGCTTGTTGGCACAGGCATCAGGTTCTAATGGGAGAGACCTAAGGTTCCTCCCAAGTGAGAACATCCACCATGGGACATAACACCTTCTTAAAAGGTGAACGTCACTGTCACACCTGTAGCTGAATCACCCTCATTTCTCAAAGTCCTTATGCAGAGACTTAGGAGTTCTGAAAGACAACTCAGAACCTTTGGGAATAAAGGAGCAAATGGCAAAGCCTGTCTTTCAACCTTTTACCACTGAAGTGTTCTTTCCCCTCATACCCTTGGACAATGTACTTCAGCTTCCCATTACTTCTGCCCCCTCTTAAAACTCGGCTTCACCCTCTGGAGAACAGAACCACTCCTGACTGCTTAAAAACAATCTGGGGCTCTCCAGAATTTTGTCATCACACAGTTCAGCCAGCTCCCTCATCTTTTGGGAAATACGTTGATCTATAATCAGTTGCACATCTCTGGGAGTTGTGAATTATCAAACAATACTGTGTTTGTTTCAAGTGAACTCAGAAGACACTAATAACAAATGCAGTTATAACAAAGTCTCACTCACTGCAGAGGAAAAAAAGTTAGAAAATCTTGTTTCAAAACTTGAGGCAGACGAGGAAAAGCTACCACATGGAAATAACTACTGATGGACACAATTATATTTTAACAGAGAATACCAAAGGCTTGAAAGCTCTGAGGAATCAAATTAATGACCTGGAAAACAAGCTCAAATTAAGAAACATCAGGTTGGGGGTGGATCCTTAGGGCTTCCTGGCAACAAGAATAGAAAGATTTTTTTAACGGATTGTGGAGGTGTTGAGGATGGATAATCCTTGATTCCCTCTGCAATACATCTCTGCTTATTGTATTTCTAGCAATGACAATCAGGCAACACCCATTATGATGTTTATTAAATGTGCAACATGTTACAGATCCCATTGCAACTTTCAACTCCTCTGCTTTTTCCAGGCTCCAACTCTGCTTTTCTCAGTGGTAGAATGAAGGCTTAGTTCAAGGGCTGAAGTTACTCCGTAATTACACCAGTATAAATAAAATAATGCTCAACATTCATTATGTATTTTAAAATTTGTGTGCTATTTCATAAATGATTTTTTAACTTCATCTAAATTTAAATATTACTACAATCAAATTGTTTTCAGAAGCACATTGTGGGTTTGATTCTTTGCCTCATCTTAAAATTGTAAAAGCACAAAATTGATGACAGAAGGGAATTGGACTCTGGTTATTTATAGAATGTTAATCTTGTGATTACACTAATCAGAATCATTATTTACGTGGTGCTTGTTTGCTCAAGCATTATAGCCATCTCTCAAAGACACTCTGAAAGGCACAAGGCACAAACTATTTGTTTGCTGAAATACAAATCATGTATATCTGAAACATTTAGGATAGTCACTCCTGGCATTGCTGTATACACAGTTAAAGAATAAGAGCTGCCGAAGTGACCAGCAAAGTCCCTATTTTGTTCAATAAAACTGAGAACTCTCTCTTACAAAAATGATTTAAAAAAATAAATCCCAGGCAGTCAAATAAAGCCCACTTCTAGTAGGATTCTCTGGCCGTAGAGGTTACAGATGATGGGGCCAATGAAGAATGCTGAAAGGATGCAGTATGGGGGTAGAAGAGTACACCAGGGTTGTGGTGGCACTCTAAGTTCCTGTAGTACATCAGCAGGACAGATGAATCTCATCCAAAACCATGTGGATCCTCTTCCTGATGGATGGGAATAGCAATGCTGGGTCACTTATGCTTATGGGCTATAAAGCCCATCTGGCTCTACAGCAACGATATTTGTAGAACAATACTGTGAAATCCCTCATGAGTACCATGTGCAAAAAAAGAACTTACTCTTTAGTGCTGGTTAATCTGTGATTCGGTATTGGAGAGATACAAGGTGGGAGCAGGCACGAAGCTGAAGGGTCCTCCAGGCGCTGCTTCTTGCTTTCAACAAAGGTATCAAGGCCTTCCGTCTGCTTTAACAAAAAAGGTAGAGCTTGAATGATCCAGCATCTATGCACAATTTCACTTGCCAATAAGAGGAGCTCAGGAATCTCAGTGTGTTTCCTTTATAGTAGCAGCAGTTAAAATAGGGGCCTAAGAAAAGTTAAAGTCACCAGAAATCAGGGCTAAATGTGCTCCAAACACATGACATGAAGTACTGTAACAAGTGATACAGCCAGATTAATTAGGAAGCAAAACACTTCATGTTTTATCGTTATCATCTTTAGTGCACTGGAATTTAATTAATAATTCAGATGGAATTACTTGATAGCACCAAATCTTACCCAACAGCTTTTACTCATTGACTTAATGGAAGGTGATGGGAAAACTTCCTTGAGTAAGTATTCCTCACAGGACTAAAACAGTACAGGACTGACCTGGGATAGTCATTAGCAGAGATAGCTGGTTTAAAATTTGCTTTGAAAGAATCCCTGATGCACGACTTTTGTTCCTGAGGTAGGATGATAGAAGCAAAGCTGATTACTGCTCTGTCACCAGAACCTTCGTATCGGCCTTCAAGCTCACTAGTAGATGGCTAAAATAAATCTTTTAATAGCATGGTTTAGAACCACAAATCAGGCTCTCCCCACTCTGTTTGAACTGTTGATATACCCTCAGGTTGTCCTAATTGGTTTGTTTCCCCTTAGGTAGGGTGAACAATCACACAGCAACCGAATGGGCTGTTTCAGAGCGTAGTTTATGTTTGTACAGTCCAGAGTGAGATTCCTCATTTTGTTCCTTTCTGATTCAAAGTTCGAGGTAATGTGAAATTATGGGGTTCCAACTTTCACAGAATCCTTTTTTTTTTTCCTGGGACCCCAACACTATACTCGTGTTTTAGCCAAGATTTCTTCTCCATCACACTGACACTACAC
>NW_010271105.1:0-4790 GCF_000690775.1 Eurypyga helias
GCAGCTCGGGGGGTGGTCGCTGGAAGCAGCCCCGGGATAAACTTAGGAGAGGAGCTGCTCTGCGAGCAGGAGAGGAAAAAAAAAAGAGGTTACCCGGGGCTGGGGGCTGCTGGCCCTGCCTCCCCCAGAGACGGAACTCATCCCGGACCTCGGGCAGCCTTACAAACGTTTGCTGGGCGGGACAGTGTCATCATAAAAGCAAATAAATGCCGAGGAAGGTCTGTCTCTATCGAAACTGAATCGAGAGATCTTAAAAATTAAGTCCTTTTCCACCCTGGGACAACACTGAACAGTTCTAGACTGCCAAGTGATGGTGTTCCCTGCCTGTCCTCTTGGCTCTGACTTCTCTCTTGGCCTTTTTTCCTTGCTTTTGCTCTATTTTCTTCTTTTTTTGCACTCTATTCCTTTTGATTCTGCCTTTTTTGGAAGCTATCTTTTCATCTGTCTGACACTACTTTTCACCCCCACGGTATTTCTCCAGTCCTAATCTTCCTCCTCGCCCCACTTTCATCTTTTCCTTCACACCAAGATGGGGAGAAAGGTGACACCAGCTTTACTGGTGGGTGCTCAGGTCTCCAACCTCCCTCCCCAGCCACCTGCCTTGGGGTTAATCTGGGGCCGGCCCCGCTGCCATGAGGAGCGGGAAGTACTTGGTGGCCTCTAATCTGCTGTGTGTCACCACCGAGCAGATAGCGCTTGTGCACCCAGCATCCTCCGATGCTTCGTGGCTTCCCCCGGCAAAGGCCGGGTGTCGGAGCTCCGCGCCCCGCGTGGGGCGTGTGCAGGTCTAAGGGGCAGAGCCTGTGTTACTTTATAGAGCTGCTTTGCTAAAGCTAACGCTTGTCCCGGTGTGGACTTCACATCTCTGTGGTACAAAACTGATCTCTTTGGCTGTCCACCTTCTCATGGGACTGGGTAGGTTACTTTTGTATTTAAAAACCCCCAAAAATCTAGGGGAGATGGATGCTTAGGGCAAAACAAATACCTCTTTTGAAGTATTCCCCTACTTTGCCCCCAGGATCTGACTCCATCTATGAGCATGTTCCCTGAGGCATCCCCTTGCTGACGCTCCCCTGGAGCAGCGTCTGTGGCATGGAGCAGAGGGCTGGGGCGCAGGTCTAGCAAGGGGCCAGAAGTGCCCTGAGGCTCCTGGGTGGCCCCGGGTCACCTCCTGCACCAAGTCCTTCTGAGCACTTGCCATGTTTAGCCTCTACACCGAAGCTGTAGTCTGCATTAATACAGTATTTCTTACTTTTCTTGATATCCCCACCTCAGCAATCCCAAACTGCGTGCCCTGGCAACGGCCCTGTCCCCAGGCTTCCTGAGGTTTGGTGGCACCGAGACAGACTTTCTCATCTTTGATCCCAACAAGGATTCAACTTCTGAAGAAAAAATTCTCTGGAAGCTTCAGGCTCATCAAGGTAAAACGGGCATTGATGTGTTAGACTCAAAACTATCCTGGGTTTAGGAGCTGTGTTTGCATGCTGGAGATGCCACAAGAGCATGGCAGCAGTGCTGGGGGTCCTCAATGGGGTGAGTATTGCTCTCCTCCATGGAGAAGAGATCCCTGGACCTTCAGCACAGTCTGTGGGAGGAGCAATGCCAGCCGTAGGAAAGCAAGGAAGGGCATGGAGGATCTCATACCCACCCCTGCATCTGCTGGGACTCTCCCTTTGCTGCCCTATGCTCCCCGCAGCAGCCTTGGGAGCTCCCCCGCCACTTGGGAGACGCTCAAGGTCAGCTCCAGAGTTGTGGCTTCATTATGACAATGAAGTAAGGGATGGAAGAAATAGTCTGGTGAGAACAGAGTGTCCGTTTTCTCTGCCTTGGCAGAAGCCAGAGCTAGGCTGGGGGCACAACGGCTCTCCTGTCGCTTCAGCAGGGAAAGTGCAAACCCACCTGACCAGAGCCGACTGCTCGACCTTGGTCCTGGTGTGTGAGGTTTCCCACTGCGTTAAAGTCCATTTCCTCTTTAAACTTAGCAAAACCACGTAAATGCTTCTAGAGGTGATTCAGATGGAAAAAATCCCTTCTGTTGCTGTGGTACACAGCACAACAGTGCAGTTGTACATCACTGTACCACCGGTGATGCTCGTAATTGAACTAAGTGGTACTTCTACCCACCCTGTACTGCTTTATTGAATGGATGCCACCCCCTCTCTGGGCGACTGTGACTCTGGCTCATGCCTTCCTCTCTGGTTTTGGCTTGTTCCTGGTTTGCATATTGAGAAAAAACATGAGCTTTGAAGAACAAGTGTCTTATGACTCCTGCCGGTGTTGCTGTTGGAGCCGCGCGGGGCAGTCAGCACTTTCCCTGGCACGAGACCGGTAGCGCAGGAAGCGCTGCCCCGTATCTGCCCGCGGCAAGGCTGGCTGTGAACCCTGCTGTACCACTGCATGCCAGGATGGCTTATCTGCTCCTCGGGCACTGCAGCCCGCTCTTGGTCAGCTCGCCAGGAGGGGGGTTTCTGGGTGGTGCTCCAGCTAAAATAATTTACTGGTGATGATACCAGCCTGCAGAAGCACAGCTCAGCCTTCCCCAGCCCCCTCCACCTTCATCACCTTAAATTGGGAAATATACATTATATATATTTATCCATCAAACCAGCCCTCTTGTGCTGTGTTGTTAGCATTGTGAAAGTAGGGGTGCACGACTGGCTCTCAGCCTGGCACCAAGCAGTCATGCTTCCTCCTGAGCAATGCTGGACCCTGGGCCGTAAGGATGGGGACTTAAAGGCTATCAACTTTCTTCTGCCCTACAGAGGCTTGTGGCTCGAGACCTGCATTTGCTGCTGTTGAGAAGCTGCTGCTGGCCCAGTGGCCCAGCCAGGAGAAGCTGATTCTTGCAGAGCATAACTGGAAAAAGCACAAAAACACCACTATTACAAGTAAGGCTGTGATGGATTTTTTCTGCTAGGCTTTATAACCAGGGGGCTGCAGATCTCCGCTGTGCGGTAAAAGGGTATTGGCATGGGAAACCACTGAAAATGAATATTTAACTAAGTGGGTAAAAGGTTTCTAAGAAATCTTTTTCTACTGTCTGCCACCTCGTATTTAATAGTACTCAGCTGCTGCAGGAGCTGGGAGGATCTTGACACCTTGCAGGGTGGTGTGTAGTAAGATCTAGGCTCTTTTGTCCGTCAGCACATTTGCAGCACCAGCCTAAATAAAAGCAGGCAGTAAAGATTGTAGCTCGGCTGGAGCTCAACTAGCACGCCATAACCTTGAGATAAACATCCCCTCCCTTTCTCCTCCATGCAGGAAACACGCTGGATATTCTCTACAGCTTTGCAAACTGCTCGGGGTTTCATCTGATCTTTGGGCTCAACGCCTTGCTGCGGAAAGGTGGTTTGCAGTGGGACAGCTCGAATGCCCAGGTGCTGCTGGACTACTGCACCTCTCAGAGGTACAACATCTCCTGGGAGCTCGGGAACGGTAAGTGCCAAGCTTGCTTGTGGCCGGAGCTCACCTGGAAAGGTACCTCCACAGGGCACGAGCTGGTCACTTGGGTGTTTTGGGTGATGGCCCGTAAAGGCAATGTGATGCTTTATTGGGGAAACGTTAAGGTCTTCATTTGTGAGGAGGGGTTTCGCAGAAGGCCCAACAAACGAGCAACTTGAGATGATTTTGCTGCTCCTGCCAAGGCTCCGAGATGAACCAAATGTTGCAATGCAAGATGCAGGATGTCACCCATGGGGCCTGTCTGAGACAGAGTGCTGGAGAGCAGCACGCTGTGTCACCTGGGCTTTGGGTTTCATGCTCGTCGCCTTCAAATATCTCATCCATACTGTGCCGGATCACCTGAAACCACAGGGGGTTGGTACTCCCCGTGTTGAGCGTGCTGCCCTGTTTTGTACCCTGAAACTAGAGCAGGGTGCTGATGCATGTGTGTCTTCCTCAGAGCCCAATAGCTTCAGGAAGAAATCTGGCATCTACATCGACGGCTTCCAGCTGGGGCAAGACTTTATTCACTTACGCCAACTGCTGAGTAACTATACCCTCTACCGGCACGCGAAGCTTTACGGTCCTGATGTCGGGCAGCCCCGAAAACACACGCAGACACTGCTGAGAAGGTAAGGGAAGGTGTTGGGCAGCAGCACCCCCAGGGTGGGCAGGTGTGGATAGCGGTGGCTCATCTGCACCAGATACAGGGGTCATGAGGAGGCATCTTGGCATGGTTTTAAGGATTTTCTGCCCAAATCAACAGTAAGAATGTACAAATGGATAAATCTGGTCTATCTGAGAACTGATTTCCTGCATTTTTCCTTAAATTAGAAATGTGGAAATTTTTTTTTTACTTGAGTGGGGATGACTGAAATATTACCTGCATGCATGAGCTCAAGGCTTAAATACTCAGTCAGTTGAAACTAAGACGCCAGCAGTACTTCAGTGATCCCCACACCTTTCAGTTGAGCGCTGGCCCCAGACCTGTGTTAACCAACGGGATTTTCGCCCTAGAAACCTTCACACGTTACACAAGTATTACTTCATCCTCCCAGCAACCCGCTGAGGCAGCCAGGCTGTCCAAAGCCCATTTAAAAGCCACGGCAAGCATGGCCCTGAAGCAGTTCACCATCACTGCCACCAGCCGGGGGTGAGGGGAGGGCCGTGTGTGGCAGCTCGCTCGTTGGGGGACCACGACCCATCACCGCTACCCACTAACCCCCTGCTCTCAACCACATCCCCTCTGGTTGCAGCTTCCTGAAATCAGGAGGAAAGGTGATCGACTCTGTCACGTGGCACCAGTAAGTACTGCTCAGATACTGTCGTCACTCTGCTTATCACCCGTT
>NW_010271105.1:4826-15700 GCF_000690775.1 Eurypyga helias
GGTGAAATGCCCCTTTCAGCATTTCCTCACATGCCTCTCTGCAGACCTCTGCTTGGAGTGAGAGATGAATTGAGCGAGCGCATCACAGAAATGCAGGTGGTCCCCAAAGAGGCCGCTTGGTGTAGAGACCCGAAGGCAGGGGCAGGGGTGTGTAACGTAGGCACAGCAGCAGGGAGCACGGCCTGTGCAAGACGGTGATTTTGCTTGCTAAATACATACACTGGGAAAAACAGAAGTGGGATGCGGAGGAAAACCGGCGCAACAGCTTTATTTCTCAGAAGAGCATGAGGGGGTGGGTCATGGCTCTCCCCTGCATGAGGAAGGTTCCTGCAGCGGTCAAGCCTTTTTGCACAGGCTGTGTTTCAACACGTACCAAAAGCTAGTGATTGCTCAGCAGCAGTCCGGCTTGTCTCAAAGCTCCAAGCTGCCAACCCTTGCAAATAAAATGCACCTTCCTGTGGGAAGAAGGGGGTGTCGTCTAAAGGAAAAGAAGGCGTCTCAGACTTACTTGGCGGAGATGCCTCTGCTGAACTGCAAGAGCAGAAGGTTTTTAACATCAGGTTTTAAACAACCCGTGGATTTTAGGGGTTTGAAATGGAGTCATTATGCCTGACATTGGTGCTCTCCTTGGCATTAGAAAGGCTGAACTTGCTTTAGTGAAAGCTTTGCTCCTAAAAGAAAACTCAGGGAGTTAGCGATGACCCTGCTGGCAAATGCACCCAACTCCTTGTAAATAATGCAGCAGAAGCCTTGTTACCTGATGCATTACATGTTGGGGATTTTACACTTACGTCTGATATAAGCAAAAAGTCCTGCGGGTCTGGCTGGCCCTTACCCAGAGAGAAGGCCTAGCAGCTTCTCCTGCTCCCTTACTTTTGCTCTGAGTCATTTCTGGCTGTGGGTGGGTAAGAGATCCCACCCGCAGTGCAAACAGCACCGGCACAGCCCCAGCCCTTCCCTCCTGTGCCATGGCTTCGAGAAGCAGTTGTAAAGTGCTCAGGTGGGCAGTGAGCTAAGGTGGCCCCAGGGCGCCTGCCAGGAACTCCACGGGTTTGAAAGTGATTTCCATCTGAAGGTGGTTTTCTTTCCGCAGTCGAATGCAGCGCGGTGGCATGCAGCAGTTGGGTAACGGTGGGAAAAGATGCACGTGCTTATATATGACTTACCTATATGTTTTGAACTGTTAGCAAGGCATTAAAACATGTCCTGTCCCCTTCCTGGGCTGTTCTTGTCCTGTGGCTGCCTTTTCTTTAAATGGGCATGTGTTATTTCTTTACTAATTTAGGATTATCAGGTTTTAACTCCTTCCTGTGGCTGGAAGACTTCAGCTGCTTCTGGTAGGACTGAGTGATAGTGTGTTGACATACAAAAACTGCAGGGATCCCTATTTCCTGTTCTTTATTCAGACAAACCAGACTTAAAGGCTCTTCTTCTCATGGCGGAGGGCAACCATGCCCGTTCCCCTCAAGATGGCCATAATACTCAGAGGGACAGAAGCTGGGAGGTGACATTTTTAATGTGTAACTTGATGCAGTAAAGCAAGCAATCGCATAGGAGTGTCCGACTCCTCAGCAAGAGAAGGTTTACAGAAGCTGGCCCTTACTCAGTGATGTTTTCCTCGTTCTAAATGAGTAGATGTAAAAAAAACCTCTACTACTTTTGTTGATGAAAATTTCTGTGATATCCTGCCTTCATCGAGGTAATTATAGCTGATAGTCCCTTAAATACAAACAACACACCTAACATTTGGAAAACAGAAGAAGAAAAAAGAGCAGGACAGAAAAATAGTGGTGTAGTTAAATGCATCAAGCAACTGAGTCCTTTTGGTGGTGTTTTGTACTGGTAGTTGTATTTTTCCTTAATTCTGGCTGTCGGGTTATTTTCCAGTTACTATGTGAATGGACGAAGTGCAACGAGGGAGGATTTCCTGAGCCCTAAAGTGCTGGATACCTTTGCCACAGCTGTACGCAAAGTCCTGGAGGTGCCTTGTTCTGTTTAATCATTCCCATGTTCTGCATCTGGGGAGTTGGCAGAGAATCTGGGCTAAAGTACAATTTCTCACCAGCAGTAAACGGGGATCCTGAAAGCTTAGATTCTGCTGTCATTGTAAATGAAAAAAAAAATAGTGATGCTAATAATAGGTGAGCTCCAATGGTTTGCCGTGCAACAAGCCTGGTGCCAGAAACATCACAAACCGACAACATTCTCACTTGTAGATGTAGCTTGCTACTCAGGGATGTAATTTATGGTCATATCCCCGTGCCCTGATTTCTTCGTATTTTGAAATCCTGAGAACAATATAACTTAACGTATAACTACTCAGCACAAGAAGACTGACACGACCTGGCTTTTAGTGATGTTTACTTTGTTCTACATGCGTAGACCTGATTTCTTTTTTTTTTTTTTTTTTTGAATGGGCGGAAGTAAATCTCCTAGACCTTTTGATCAAAATTTCTGTGACATCCCCCCTCAGCTAGTCTTATCCCTTAAATGCAAACCCTGTACACAGGCTTTTGGCTAAAGCACAAACTTTTGATTGCACATTGTTTCAGTAGCCAAAAAACTCAACTGTTGTCTCTCTCTTCTTCCCTATGCCCCTCCATCCAGATTGTTGGTGGGACCGTGCCCGACAAGAAGGTCTGGCTAGGAGAGACGAGCTCTGCCTATGGAGGGGGAGCTCCCAGGCTGTCCAACACTTACGTTGCTGGCTTTATGTGAGTTCCATGTCACAAGCGTGGGGAAATCACACGTTCTACCAGCTAAAGGGGGTTGCGCACATACCCCATGGGAGGGACGTCTGCCTCGGGCTTTCCAGGGAGCGCAGGCGATGAGTGGGTTGAGGGTTGTAACCCTCCCGCTGCTCCCTATGTGCTTCCCCTGTGCCTGAGGTTTGGTGTAGGCCCATGTAATAGCAGATGCCTATGGGAAATGGGGGATGAAAAGTGCGAGAAAGTTGTATTTCTGCCCTCGAATCGGCAATGCCAACTCTGTCCTTTTGTGAGGATGGGAAGTCATTCACGAGATGGGTGTCCTTTTCCGATGTCATCCTTCAGCCACCATGAAATAGCTAACCAAAGGGAAATTCAGTCATGAAAATAACATTCTCCAAGGACTCCGGCTGTGGCACTTTGTTGAAATAAAATAATTCAGGCTTTTCTTAGTACTTTGATCAGTTTGTAGATTCAGGGAGATAAAATTGCAGGAAGGATTTTAAAATTCCAATGAGGAAGTGTGGTTCACACTGAAACTAAACCAAAATAATTGTTGCAATGTATTTTTTTCCCCTCCTATAAGGCCTGATGGTCTTTTCATCGAGGCCTGGAGGGTCAGGAAGTCAAAGCCTGGTAATGGCAAGCAACCTTGTTATTGGCTGTGATGATTTTTCTCAGCCTTCAGGCCCTTGGCCAGTTCAGGAGCATCCACTGCCTCTCCTGGTTTCTACTGCCTGCAAACATGGGACTGGAGCAACTGTTCCCACCAGCTTAGACCTCCAGGGGTGGTCTGAAATTATTTTTTAAGGTAATCAGTTCAAGTCTTGCGTTGAAATTAGTTGCGTGATTTTAAGGAGGTCAGCATCATGCTCTCATTCTTGCCTTCCTACATCCCGAGCAGGTTGGAGAGGGGCAATGCTGTACAGTTGAGGTCAGCAATTTCATCTGCATGTTGTTTGCCTCATTTTTTGGCAGGTGGTTGGACAAACTCGGGCTTTCAGCCAGACAGGGGATTGATGTGGTGATGAGACAGGTTTTCTTCGGGGCAGGGAGCTATCACCTGGTGGATGCCAACTTTGAACCTTTGCCGGTATGTATGCAACCCTGCTAACGCCATCTGAATGCTGCGTGTTTCTGCACAAGCAACGCTCGATGTGGGGGCACAAGTCAGCTATTTCAACAACGCCAAATAGCAACAGATTGTGTAGGATGGTTGCAGTTAACCTTGCACCTAAAGTTAGCTGATGTTTCATTATGGGTTCACGTGTTATATATGTAGATACAAGATATTTACTGCAACTGGAGGGATGTGTCTTCAGCACAGCAGAGACTGATTTCTTGGACATGATGCTCTGATTTGTGTGCAGACACTTCTGGAGTTCACAAGGCTTTTCTGGATGGACTGTTTTGGACTGTTCCCTCTCTGGAAGTGTTCAAGGCCAGGCTGGATGAGGCTTTGGGCAGCCTGGTCTAGTGGAAGGTGTCCCTGTCCATGGCAGGGGGGTTGGAACTAGATAATCTTTAAGGTCCCTTCCAACCCAAACCATTCTGTGATTCATCCCAAGTGAAAACCAAACCAACATGAGGTCAAGGCTCAAGCATTTCTTGGGTTGTGACCATATTTAGCCTTCACTAGTAGCTGAAGGATAATTAAAGGAAAACATGCATTTAGTATAGTTGGATTTATTAGGAAATAACATTCTGCTGTGATGAAATGTCATTATTTGAACGGCATGCTCTTCTTGCATGTACAGCATGTTTCTCTGTGCTGGTAGTGCTAACCTTAGGGTGAGAGGATTGCATCTTTCTTTTTAGCTTCCCTCTAATTTCTCCTCTTCCAAGCTGTGGTTTTCACAGGCTCATAGAGACCATCTCAGAGGAAACTCAGCATGTAGGGTTTTGCTTTCTTGCCTGTTTGGCTGGTCTCTCTCTACCATGGGCTGCGTTGTAAGGCTTGTTGCTTTTGAGGCTTTTTATTCCCTCATCCAAAATAGATGTCATTTGGATTGAAAGAATGTGTCTTGTTCCTCACCTACAGGCAGTGTAGATACTAACCAAGCTAATAATAAGGCTTTAGAGGCAAGGAAATCCAAACCCAGGTCCATCAGTTTTAGTTAGCATGGAAATGAAGAAGCACAGCAGTGTCGGAGGCTGCACCTCCTTGCAGAGAGGCTGGGCATGAAGGCCGATAGGAAAAGTCACTCCCCTGGATCATGGTGAGTCAGAAGAAAAACACGACAGTTTTCCTGCTAGGAAAACCTCAAAGACAGGCAGATGAGCTGGGAGAAGCTCTCTGAAACCCACCAGCTGGAGCACATCCTCCCCTGCATCTGCGCTCGAAGAGGCAATGCTACAAAATGCAGGCTGCCTGCGGCCTCCTAGTCCCAAAACATGTCTGTGCGGACCACGCACTCTTTTTGGTATGGTCACGGAATTGACAGAGGGAAAGTAGCATTCAAGACGCAAGAAAAAGCTAACCTAGGAAAAAAAAGGAGTCTGAACTCCTTTGACTGGCATTGAGAAATTACTACTCTTGACTGGCATTGAGAAATTAATCCCGAGACCCTTTCAAAAGCAGGATGCTAGTGAAAAGTATAAAAGTTGTTGGGGGCTTCTTTCCAGCCTGCGCCTGTGGATTGGGCACAGGCTGTCCTGCAGGAAGGGCAGCTCATGCCCTGTGGGTTCAGCCCTGAGGTGCTTTGTACCCTGGGAAAGGCATTTCCAAAATGCAAACAGTCTCTCCCCCACAGAAGGAGCTCCCACATTTGCATATGAAGGGAAAAATGACTGGAGGTACCTTGTCAACACAGCTGCTTTGCAGCCTGGAGGCAGGGTTTCCTCTTCAGCTATGCCGCTTGTGGGAATTTAAATACATATGGTGAAAAACCTGGGTAAAGCAAAAAAAATTACAGGGGAAAAAACCCTGAAATTACTAGCAAAATGAACGTTACATTAGCTGCCGTGTGGAGTACCTGGCATGTACACAAGTGCTTATTTCCATGTGTTTCTCTGCCTCCCAGGACTACTGGCTTTCACTGCTCTACAAGAAGCTGGTGGGGACCAAGGTGCTGCAGGTCAGCCTGGAAGGAGCTGACGAGAGGAAGCTCCGCGTCTACCTCCACTGCACAAACGCCCTCCAGTAAGCCTCCAGAAGGGGCATAGTATCCAAAAAATTGAGCCGGAGGCCACTCCCAGGCCAACGGAGCAATTTGGGACAGCATAAGGACACACATTGTTTCTGTGAAACTTCTTTCTCATCTGATCCCTACCATCATCTTCTCTTGCCTTGCAGCCCAAAGTACAGAGAAGGGGATGTGACACTGTTTGCCTTAAACCTCTACAACATTACCCAACACTTGCAGCTACCGAATTACTTATCGAGCAAGCACGTGGATCAGTACCTCTTACTGCCTCACGGCAAAGAGAATATCCTTTCCAGGTAAGCGTGCAATTAGTTACTCCTGTCTGTAGAAAGGACTGTGGGCAGAGTTAGATGGCCTCTAAAACCTCACCTTGTTCAATTTGCAAGGTAGGAGGAAAAAAAAAGATACCATTCTGTCATCTGGGTTGGGGTTTTGGTTTTTTTCTTGGTTTGTTTTTTTTTTTATAAGGTCTACTTCTGTTAAATTAGGCCTCCTAAAACCAGGCTGCTGAAAGCTTGCTAATGTAGAAGGACGCTCATTTTGATGTTAATTGGAAAGCAATTAATTTTCCTAGCAACTTCCGGGCTCTGGACCAGCTGGTAAAGGCCTCTTTGTTTTACTCAAGCACATATATATTGCTTTCCCAAGTGATGGCTCCTGATTTACAGCATTGTGTTCAGGCTTTGTATGGCTTATTTTATTGTTACTGCTAACATGTTGACACAGGAAGGATCTGCTCTCTGGGCGTAGAAGGTACCTTAATATTTGCAGGAGAAAATCCAATTAACGTTTATACTTTTCAAAGCCTGTTTTGCTGTTAAGCTCACTAGGAGAGTAAGAAACATGTACCTTCCAACTTGCTTGTGCTCTGGCTCTAAAGGAGTCCTTGCGGAGGGAGTGCAGCACGCTTAAGCCCTCAAAGGAAGTTCAGTTTGACTTTGGGCTGAGTTTATGTTTTGACTCATGCCCAGAGCTGTTTGTGCTCGATGGCAAACAGAGCACAGCTGCCCAAACAGTCTGTCTGTCCCTCTCCAGGTCTATTGAGCTGAACGGCCGTGTGCTACGGATGGTGGATGACAAAACGCTGCCAGAGTTTATCGAAAAACCCCTTGGTCCCGGCAGCATATTCGGCCTTCCAGCCTTCTCTTATGGCTTTTATGTCATCAAAAACGCCAAAGCTCTGGCTTGCATTTAAATGGTTAATACACACACAGAGGATAAATGTGAAGCACTTGGCTAGTAGGGAAGTTTAATCCTAGAAATTCACATTTCTACCATGAGATTTAGTTCGAGTGAGGGATGCAAATGTGGCGGCACTGGTATGATCTGTGCGCTGGGGAAGATATGAGGTCCCGCTGGGTAATTTGTATGTGAAAGATGCTCATTAAGCTCCCAGGAGAATTATCCAGGTAGAGTAAACCCAGGAAGGGGTTGGGTTTTCTCTCTGTCCAGCCTGGGTCACTGCACAGGACCGTTCTCTGTGCCACGAGCAGAGCTGCATCAGCTTTTCCCGCTGCGCTTGGGGCTCTGCCAGCCAGGAACTGCAACCTCCCCTCTCCCTCTCGTCTCTGCAAGCACAGCTGTTAAAGCGGTTCCTTCAAAAGCTTGACCTCAGAAAGGGTGAGCAGGGGGTTATTTTAGCTCTACAGCAGCAGGGTTTTTTGCCTGCACCACGTGGGGAAGCCCGAGGAGGGGTTGTGGTTGCTGAGGGCGTCTCGGGGTGGCAAGCAGGGACACACAAAGCAAACCAAAGTTGGGGTGCTTGCAGGGGAAAACACCTTGTCGAGAAATCAGGTCCTTCCTGGGATTTGGGGTAGCGCTGCGCTGCTTTCCCAAGCTAGGAGAGCTCAGTCACAAGATGGAGCTGTGGCCACATGCTTTCCAAAGGTGGGATTTTGACACACAAAATGCAGGTTGTTCCCGCAGGGTGGTCTACTTCTGCCCTCACAAACTTCATCTCCGAGAAGAACGGAGCCCACCAGTGTCCCAGCAAATCCTCAGTGGTCAGTGGGCTGCCTAGTGGGGGCTCACGACTCCTCAACCTTCACTACCTTGCAGGCAGCTCAGCTGGAAAGGACTTCCCTCTCTTTCACAGTCCCTACCTCACTCAGGCCTCTTCAGTCCTTGAGGGAACGGGAGAGTAAAGAGGCTGAGCAAACCACCCACCCCTCAACCATTGCAGGGATGTCACGGCATTAGAACATCCTGGGGACAAACCTACCTGGCCAGGCTGACATCCCTCCCGCTGGGGAAAAGCCGTTTTGGCCACAAATCTGTGGTGGCGGTGGCTTTTCTCCCCGGCAGTGCCTTCCCCACGCACACCCCGCTGCAGCTTGGTGTGCCTCCAGCCGCTTTCTTCCGGCACGCAGGCGGCTGCTCTGCAGGGTAGCAGAATGCCCCGGAGAGTACCTGTGGTCTCCTGCACCTGTCCGTTTGCATCTACTTTCCTTGGAGATATTTTGCCCGTGCCATTGTCGATGCCATACGCTATTTTGAGCACAGCAGGGGAAACCAAAACAGCACACCACTGCAATTTGGTTTTTAAGCTTTAAAAGGATGCTACCAGCTACATGGGGTTTCAACACAGGGCATGGGGGGGAGGGAATCTTTTTTTTTTTTTTTAATGAGAAGACTTTAAAAAGAGATGTACTTTTTGAAGCTGTGATGAAAAATTGCACAACAAAAAGGTTCTATTTAAGTTCAGGGTCTCAAAGGAGCATTTGTACCCGCAGCACAGGTACATTCTGTGGAGGGCTATGTATCAGGGGTAATACAGATTGGATGTGAGAATAGGGAAGTTGAAGTTTTGTTTACACCATGCAAGTTCAATAAAAGTAGTAAAGAGAGCATAAAACAAAGTGGCAATTCTTACAGTCAACATAAAGCTAATATACTATTATAAAGCAATTTGCAACTAAGATATTAAAGTTATTGTTTGCCTGGTAGCTCCTTTTTAGAACTTTTCTAACAGTTTTGTTTATTCCAATGCTTTTGACTTTTGTATTTGAAGGTTTTAATTAAAGTGACTTGTACCAGCTTTTGGTGACCTCCCTGGTTTGTTTGTTTTTTTGTTTAAGACTCCTTTTTGGCATGCTGATACTGCAAAACTCCCTACGTTTCTTTTGGTCATGTATCTTCCGTGCTTTATATGATTCCCAACATGAGTACCCAAGTAAGTGAAAGGGGAAGAAAGCACATCCAGGTTGGTGTGTTTCAAGTGTAGTTGACCACCAGTTCAGAAGCCCTCCAGCTTGTGTGAGCCCTTCCAGCTCACATAACTGCTCCCAACTTAAAAAGACCTACATGCACGCAGACAATTTCTCTTTACAAAGTGTTGTATATTAAGCCAATAGCTACTGTTACCTCTGTACAGAGCAAGCAGGAGGGAGAGAAGCATGGGAAACAATGCTGGAGCCCAGCACACCAAAACAGGTATGGTCAGAACCAGAGGTGAACGTCGCCCTCGCAGGACCGATCTGCAGCAGCAACGCCTGCTCCGTGGGCACCGTATCTCAAAGGCTTCTTTTCCTCTGTGAATGTTGTAACCTTTGGGGTCTTGGCCTTGAGTGTCAATGTATCTATATACACACACATTTATCTGAGAGCAGGAACAACAATTCCATTTCATACGTGTTCCAATTTGCCTTTACAATTTTGACTCTGGAACTTGGATTACTCACCTTGGATTTGCTGTAAATAATTTCCTGGAAGGTGAATCAAATTGCATCATGAGACCTTTGCATAAGGGATCATTTAATGTATGTGAAAATAAGGAAACCAATAATCTCCTTAGAATTGGGCAATTTGACCTTCAGCTCAGATTTGAGTCAAACGAGACAGTCTGAAATGTGCTATCCCCTAGAATTTTTCAGTGGGGGGACAGGCCATTTTACAATGAATGTGTATCTCATGATAGCAAGTTTGCTTTTCTGATTTATCTTCATGAGCTCTTTACAGATTGTGTGCAGATGGTCCAGGATTTGCTCACTGCATCACAAATTAAAAAAAAAATGCCCACAGTGTCTGCACAGGGGGACCCAGCCGGTGAAAATCAGAGTCTTGGGGTACCTACGGACACAGCAGGCAGAAAGGCTGTGGGCACGCGTTGCCGGGACTGGCTCGCTGCCCTCCAGGATGCACTGTTTGACACTTCAGGCACTCATCCGTACCTGAGTAATGCCCACAGTGACTGACCTCGCCAGCATGAGACTGAGCCAAGGTCACACAAAAAAAGAAAGTTCATCAGAGTTGGGAAATTGGTATTTTTATGATCCCGTGCGAATCATTTTGCTGCTGTGGAGTACTGCTCATTGAAAGAGCGAATGGCAAAACATGAAAGTCACTTCTGCATTACATTGGTTTTTTACTTCCTCCTGATAGTCAACATTTTGGGAAATCAAAGTTCAAAATGGTTTCTTGTTGGTTTTTTTCAGTGTGCCAGTCATTATAGCTGAAGGAAATGTGAACGAGACACGGGTTGCACGCTACAGGGGCACTGAATTCTCCAAGAAATCTTTTGGCAGCAAATCTGGGTACATTTTATGACAGAAACCATGCCCTGCAAGACAAAGGATTTATGGCTCTGCCAGAAGCTCTCCTCCCTCTGGGGTTTATGCAGGAACTCCCAGGGGGTGGTGGGAGGAGTGGATCAGGACGGAGATCCAAAGGCCGTACATGAAGGCAGCATTTTTAACGAACGGCAGTCTGGAAGGGTTTGGGAGAGGAGACACGCTGGTGCATGAACACGCATGTCTGACGGTATGCAGTCACTCGTGGCATTGCAACAAACGGCATGGAAGGCTGAAGAAATGTAGCAGTAAAAGCAGCACACAAGCTTTCAGCGGGGTGCTGAGGTACAGGAACTCATGACTACAGTCCAATCAGTGCAACCCGGCGTTTTGCCATCGGGCGCCCTCGGGTGCTCGCAGCCGGCGGCCAGGCGAGGCCCCAGCCTCCCTCACACCCCGCGAGCGCTGTCGTCCTCGCTCCCCATGCCGGGACCGGGGCACACCGATTCCTG
>NW_010271106.1:0-534 GCF_000690775.1 Eurypyga helias
ACGGGGGTGGCCGCCCCGGAGGGCGCTGGAGGGCCAGCCCGGGCCCTGCTACCCCCCCGGCGAGGCCCAGCGACATTTTTCTCTGGCGTAGGCTAGGAACAACGTTGGCACGTTTGGTGCTCAGTCCACCTTTAAACGCAGGAAGGGACGCCTCTATGGGAGAATACTCGTTCTGATAAACCTGTTGTACGTGGTATTTGGCAACGTTTCCATTTAGCTGCTGTGCACATTGATGAAGTCATCAGCTGGCCCACTCGGCGGCTCTTCGGCCTCCTCTTCTGCTTGAGAAACAGTGGTGTGTTCCCCTGTGACAGCCCGAAGGCTGTCAGGATCCCTTAAACCGCAGTGCCTCAGGACGTGGGACACAAACACTCACATGCAGGTGACAGGGATCTGCACTTTTCTATAAGACTTAGCCAGTCGCCCCGTTGTTTTCCGACATCTTACTATGTTTAGGATCCAGGTGGTGTATCTCATCAGGGCTTCTATTGCTCCTAAATGCAGAGCAAGTGGAGGTTTTGTCCTGGTGAAGAG
>NW_010271106.1:572-13786 GCF_000690775.1 Eurypyga helias
TTAAACCCAGACCTTACCACGAAGGCAAGTTCTGAAGTGATTGCACTGCCTACATTTCGAAAAGGCTAGGTTATATTTAATTAAAAATCTGTACTCCCCAGTATAAAGCAGGCTGCTAGATGAGTGCAGGGGGAAGTGAATGTGCTATTAATAGGCTGGTGTCAGCCGCTACAGCGTGCGCTTAGAGTAGTGCGCAAAAAGGAATTAAATAAAAATTACTGTTATTATCATGAAGAATTAGGCTGTAAATAAATAAATACATGTCAAAACATGGTTTAAAATGTCATTTCTGACAGGCACTTCCATAGGTGTTTTGGGGGTGGGCATTTTCCTATAGCAGCCCCCTGCCTTCAGGAAGCTGCCATCTCCTCTTCACCAGCAGCAAAGTTTATCTCAGAAGTCCTGCCATACATAGTAAATAATCTTTGTTTTCACAGGGCAGGGAGAGGGAGCAACACAGGTTCTAGGAAATGTTAACATCTGTGTGTGTCCTGCAGTTAAACCCACCAAGTCAGAGCATGGAATCATAGAAGAACCCAGGTTGGAAAGGACCTCAGAAGATCATCTCGTCCAACCTTTCATGGGAAAGGGAGTCTAGATGACACTATCTAGCACCCTGTTCAGTCACACCTTAGAAACCTCCAGCGATGGGGACTCCACCATGTCCCTTGGGAGGTTGTGCCAGTAAACCTTTTCTCTTACTGTAACGAAAATTCATTTCTTACGTTGTGATGTAAGATGTAGAACCAGTTATCAGAAGGAGGCTGGTTCATTCTCCTGATATCATGAATCCTTGGTGGTCTAGAGGATTTGTCTCCCAGAATAACGTTGTTGCATACCACAGACCCACTGCTGCCTCAGGTGGGTTCACCTCCCAACATATCTACAAAAGAAGAGTGCTTAGACCCAGACTTAGTTCTCTAATGTTGGAGAGTCACCACAGCTAAAGAAAACACTTCTAGAATGAATTCTTGAAGAACTACTTTTTAACTTTGACAGCAAATGGAATTTGAGTCAAAAATGGAATTTGAGTTAAAAAAGTTGCCCCAGACTATGAAAGCCTGGAAATCTGTTAGGTCCTACTTGTGAATTTGCTGAGTTTGCATTGTATCCCAAAACACTAATTACTGTCATCAGAGCTGATCCAGTTCATCTGTTGTGTCACAAGCTGTTTCTTACACAAGCTACCAGATCACACTTAGGAAGTACTACAGAAAATTAAAGCCTTGACATCCAGGGGCATATGGTCAATTGCATAAACTTCTTGGATTCCCCAGGAGCACTGTGATAGCTTTTCTAAGAGTTATCTTACTCAGGTAGACCTTTTCCCATCCTCCAATTGTTCAGAAACAAATAAGACCAATCATAAGACTTTAAAATACATATTTTAATGTATTTTTCAAAAATATTAGTGTATTTACACAAATTTATCATTTAAAAATTATTTTGTACTTGCCATTTTTAAAACATCTAGGTTAAAAAAACTTCAGCCAAATGAGCACACAAATGTGAAAGAACATTCGCTGTAGATATGAGCACTTAAAAATACAACAAAGAAACACGTCATTGCATTAACAGTAAGTGAGTGCACGTTTTCAAGTTGTAAGCTTCCACAAATTGTTCTTCCCATAAAAACTGTTTAGTCTGTGCCTGTAACTTGTTCCCACTTTTACACTGGAATTTGCATTTCATTTTTCCTCAACGAACACCACCCCCACCCCCCACCCTGCTTTGCTCATACAAAGGTTGCAATAAAATGCATTACAGTAGTATCTCATTTACAAAACAAATGACATTACAACTTGTTTCTTAACCCATTGGATTGTATTTCAGTAAGACAATGTCCTTTCGTGGAGGTGCAACAGATATTCCAAGAGCTGTCTGGATGTGGAGAATGATCCCTCTCTTGAAGCAGTCCTGCCTGGAAAGGGTGACTTGAATTGCTGCGTGATGGTGTGTCGATTCCTCTGTAGAAGGATATCACCTTCATGTTTGGCAATTAGGATACCATGTTAAATGTTGTATTTAGTCAAAATAAATACAAATAAATTAAAACCAAATTATGGATGAAAACTACTTTCTTGGTGATATTGCTTGGAGGAGAGCTTAGCGATGAAGCTTGTGGCAATATCTGGATTATGCATGAATGGCAGGTCCATTTATTTCAGTAGTACTCTCTGAGCAACGAAAAGACAGCTATGAACATGGCTGTGATTTTGGAGAAAGATAGTAGTGATCTTCTTTCAAACTTCGTCAGGAAGCCATTCTCCTAGGGAAAACAGCATGCACAGTTAGGGACAACTTAAAAAGGTGTGTGGGAAAAATGCACCTCTCTGGGCTAGCATCAGATTAACAGTGCTCCACCGTTGTGCGTAGAGGGACGGGCTTTCAGCACTTTCCCTCCAAAAGACGAATAGGGCTTTAAAAACAGTAGCTGAAAGTAGCTGCACCTTGCTGAATGTTTGCTATCTCCAAGTCAACACTCTGCCCTCCCTCTGCAAATAGAAAGTGAATGTGAGCTGTACCATCTGAGCACACATCTTACAGGAAGATGCAAGTACTGTTTCTCATGTAGGAATATACTTATGTCTTCCTTTAAGTCTCCTTATTCTACTGTGATGAGCCACGTATTATGACAGAAAGTTGCCAGGAGTTGATACTTCTCTTTTATAAAATGGACTCTATTTGAAAGAGATGGAGAGAAGCTTTTACAATAAATCGGATGCATCAAGGGTCCATGACTCACTGTCACCTTTTCTTACTGTTACCAGAGAGCAAAGGATCAAAACAAGAGAAAAGAGAAAAAAAAGGAAGAGAGAGACACTAGGAAACAAGTGAGGTGGAAAAAGTAGTAGCGATTAAGAAATATAAGAGAAGTGGGATGGGGGGGGTGGAAAGAGAAAGTAACATTTATATATAGGTGAAGGAAAAAAATACCAGGGAAAGAACTGACTCTGATGTCACTGATTCTCGGTTTCCCCTAACTGCAGAAGAAAAAGGTACTGGCGTGATGAAACTTGGCAAAGCAAAAGGGACCTCCCCTCCATCGGCAGAAGGGAGTTTCAGCAGTCTGGCAAAAAAATCTACATACTGACAAATGCTTTTCTCAGCACTGACCATTGATATATGGAAGTTCTGGGATTATCTCAGTCCAAACAAACAGAAGAGATTTAATCCCAATTGCATTTACCTGTCAATTTGTTGAAGTAAAACTGATTTGGGGGATTAAATAATGTCTTTGTAGATGTCCACAGCAAAGTACTGACCTCAGCTGCGAGGATCACACCTCTGTGTTCTCCCTTTTACTTTGAACTTAGGTATTTTTGGACCAGCTCCTCTATGGGAGCAAAAGTGCTGCACTAACCTCAGGATGTCACTTAAGTCTAGATTTAATCATGGGAAATTTAATGGCATGCACAGTTGAACCTGCTTTGAGCAGGAGGCCAGAGCAGGTGATTTCCTAAGGCCCCTTTCAACCTGAATTATCCTTTGATCCTACGATTCGAGACCAACCCTGCAGGTTTTACTTAGGGGTGCAGAAAGTGCCTTGTAAAAAAAGAAAGTTGTCTTCTAGCGTTGTTCTATTTAATGCAGCAGCAAAGCTTTCTCAAGGAGATGTTCCAGACATCAAATATTAAACCACCAGATAAAACACAAGAAACTGATTTTGAGAGTGTCTGAAGCAATATTTCCTTAATTAAACAAAATCTCCTAATCTGGACTCTGGTGGAAAAGTGGACACTTACCCAGCCACCGTTTGCATCTATCCATTCGGCTTTGTTGTTTATGATGTACTCTGTGATGAAATAAGAAATCTGCTCCTTCTCCTCTCCAGTCAGCTGAACTCCATGCTCTTGGAGCTTCTTAGTGAGAAGACCTCCAAACGTAAATATGGTCATGATTCGTCCCCAGTTAGTATTTCCATCAGCAAATTTTTCTTCCATGACACCATTGAAAATTCTCTTGGCAACAGCTACAGAGCTAATATCAATCTTGTCCAAGAAGGGTCTGAGAGCCTCTTCGGTTTGATCTTGCAGCGAAGATGCAATGTTTCGCAAGACATGAGCAACCCTGGTTTGGGCTGGTCCAAGATGGGATTCCTGAAGCACATACTGCAGATAATCTTGAGCTAAGTAGTAAACATAATAGAACTCAGCACTTTCCATTTAGGACGAAACGCAGAGAGCAGTGCACGGCTGTTAATCAGGGTCAGTAATGAGCAGCCACAGGACATGCACACAGCTTTGTATCATCTGGTTTTGATGGAATTTTTTTGCTTTTACCACAGAAGTTCCTGTAAAAACCTAGTGACTTAATGATTGTGTGGGTTGTGGAATATGTCAGCGGAAACGAAAGAAAAAACGTCTGCTCAACATGTCTTCTTGAGTGATTTATTACTTCTCTAAACAGTACGCTTCCACAACTAAAATCTACCAGCTTTTAGCACACTATTTAGCAGTACAAATTGGTATTTTCTAGGGACTTTTGCTGTGAAACACTAGCAGAGATTTGGCATTTGGCTGACAAACTGCTGAGAATGGTGTCTGCTAGCAAAGGTTAGGCATGTGGCTTGAAAACACACGCCCAGTAAGTGTATGCTATAGGAGCGTGCAGACCTCCCCCCCCCAGCTTCCCTCCCTGCCCCAGTCTCTTCGTTGCCAGGGGCTAAGGCTGCGATCGGTATTGCAGGTTAATGGGTTAGTTCTGGTTCACAACTTTTTGAAGAAACTGGTAGGCATTTCCAACAGAATGGAAGAAATGGATCAACTTCCTTCAGCACCCTGGGAGCTTTACATAACTGCAGAAAGTAGGAACACAACAGTGGTACAAGTGTGGATGGAAAAAGGGGAAAGCCAGCTTGATAGCATTAGCCCCTGTTCCAAGCTTTCCCACACTCCCTCTGTGAGTGCTCTTCAAGGTCCTTCTTTGAAGATTTGAATGGGTAGCTTCAAAGATTTCCGTCCCCCACAGGGAGTTCTGCTCTAAAAGACATTATTAGTGTAAAAGACAATGCTAATGCAGTCAGCAAGTCCGAACACGGGATGGAGAATATGGGGCCGTGCTAGTGATGTCTGACACGTACCGTCTGAATCTTTCATGACAGGTAAAGAAGCATCATGATACCTACAACTGCTCTTGGACTGGAATTTTCAGTCAAGCAGTTATTTTTGGGGAGAAGGGGCAGGGGTGCCTAGCCTATTCCTTCCTTACAAGTCTCTCTTGAGGGTACCTGATCTCACTAGGGGGTCAGGATGTGTCTGTAGAGAACCTCTCCCCCTTGCAGCGGCTTCGGATCAGGAAGCAATTTGACGTTTGGAGATCCCTCTCTTTCTCCATCCCCCTGTCTTCATCCCTGTCTTCTGACCCACCTCGCATTCACGTCTCTTCCTTCCCTGAAAACAAAAGGCTTCCCAGCCCCACACAGCAGCAGCTGTTCTTGCTCCAGGGATGGCAGTGAGCCTGTCCCAGTCCGGGGCACTCTCTGATGCGCCGTTCTACAGCAGGTGAGCGAAGCTGCATGTCTGGTGGCCAGCACAGGGCTCAAGTCTCAGATGTCAGGGTAGCACTGGCACCTACTCATACTGCCGCAAAGCATACCTAGGCTGTGATGCAGCTCTGGTTTCGGTATATTGCTAATCTCGGTTAGCCCCGCCCAAAATGTGTGTGCTGCTGCTCTGACATCACAGTTTTGCAGAAACCCATTGAGTAGAACAGCGTATTTTCCAGTTCCTTCTCAGGGTTTTTCTTCTGTCTGTGGTGAGCCTGGCTCAGACAGACACAGCAATCTTCCACGCACAGCAGGGTTTGAAACCTCAAGCTCTCACCAGCATAGCCCAGCCATCAGTCACTTCAGTGGTCCGGGAAAGTACTCCCCTCGCTTTCTCTTGGAAGCCAAGGACGAGGTGGTGCAGCGCAGTGTTCACGTTTGGGAGAGAATGGGTGTAGGAGAGCCAGGTGAGCTGGAAAAGCTCTCATGTTAGATGTTATCCCCAGGGAAGGATGCTGTGCTGGACTGGGAATGGGCTGAGGGTGGGAAGTTAGCTCTCCCCTCCTGCATACACACGTGTATTCTCGCCAAAGCTCATTTTAGAAGTTCAGAGGTGTCCTCTATCCAATACCTGCTGCTGCTGCTTTGGCAGAGCTGTGAGTCCGGCTTTGCCTTTGTTCAGTTACTTCAGCAAACTGCCAACATTTTCTGAGGAACGAAAAAAAAAAAACAAACAAAACCCAAAAGGATATAAAAGTCTTTAACTCTTCCCAACTCAGCTAACTCTGGGTAGAAATCTGTGGGGCAGAGGGAAGGCATTGCTCTACCCAGACAGCTTCCCCCCTGTCTGTTTGCTTGCTGCAAACAGGGCTGAGAGAGGTACTCAAGGAAAAATCCCAAGGAGCCTTTTCTACACAGCACAGTCTGGAGTTAGAGATCACTCCTGACTCTCTTAATAACTGACTAATGAAAAGCTTTTTGTACTCTTTGTGAATGTAAGTGATAGTTGAATATGAGAACAGTGAGCAGTACCTAAGGAGACAAGTTTTGTTTTCTTCACTGCTGACAGCGGCAGAGCACAGGCAGAAGCAGGTATTTCTTCGTTAGTGGGGTGATTAGGATTCTGAGGAGGGTGATGAAATAAGGAAATGAGTATGCCACCCTTATCGAAAGAAACCATTGTTAATACCTTGGCAGTTTTGGTGCGAATGCTGCCGCTTACAGTCTCCTGATCTCGCAAAGGGCTGCTAGGTGAAGCTCGGCACTCAGCTCCCGGGGGGCATGGCAGGTCTGAGAAGACATCCCTAACCCGTGACACCGGAGCTCAGGACATGGCTGTTGCAGCTGGGCCAGGTCTATCAACTTCAGTGTTAGACGCATTTGCTTTGCAATAGCATGTGGTGAAGGGTGCAATGCCAAGTGTCGGGTGTTTAGCACCAGTGGCAGTGTTACCTATCTTATACGCAGATAAGGAGTCAGACCAGCGTGCACAGCCCAACCTTCCTGAGCTCTAATGGTCAACTCCAAGCACTGGAAGGAATCAGCTTTGGGATCTCTTGCCTGCATCTTGCCATTCTAACACTCTAATTCTCATTTTCTACCTTAGGCAGTGCCTTCCTTTGTCCTGCAAGATTTTATTCACGTTTTGTAGTTTTAAGTTAATAGCTTTACCTTAATGAATCTCTGCTTCTCTTCCTACCTGCTCTGTCTCCCCAGTGCTGCAAAGAGTGTATCCTCACACACTGCATTGCTTCTTTCTTCCTTTCCTTTTTGCTGAATAAATTTTGTCTTTTATAAATGGTTAAGTGTTAATATAAGGTTTGAAATGGAAAGCAGCTTGACATGGAAGTTCAAATGCAAACCCTCCCCTCACTACGTGGAATAGCAGGGGGCTTCAAATACTTTAATTTAAATCTCTGCTCTGTGGATTTAACTCCACATCCTACCCTAACCTGAAAAGGCTTATTTTCCAGAACAGATGGGAACCGAGTTGACAGATCCTCATAAAATTGACTTGTGAGAGACGATGTTATCTCATCATGTTCAAGACAAAACTAAGCCAAAATGACAAAAGCTTTGTTGAGCCATTTGTGCTGCATCTGCCTTGCCAGAGTTGTTCCAGTGCCAGGTGAATGTGGGAATGGTGAACTCTGTCTGGAGGAACAGTCTGAGGCCTTGAGAAAGTTATTACAGATTTTTTTGAGGGAGTTTTCTTTCCTCTCTGATGTCCAAACCGGGGTGGTTTTGTGTGGTACTGGATTTCATTGTAAGAGAGCAGCTCGGTTCCCTTGTCGCTTTCCAGCTGTCCTGCACAGCCCTGACCTAAGACTTCAGGAGGCTTTGGTGGCACTTATTTACCCCCTGTTTTCCTATAAATGGGCGTATGCAAGCTGGCTTTTCTGTCAGCTGGAGTGGGGAGCTGCGGGCAGAGCAGAGGCAGGTTTGTCCAGTGGAGTGCTGCCACCTAGTCGCAGCCAGCCTGGCTGCACGCAGAGGAGAAACCCCTCGCACCTCCCCGGACCTCGATTTCACGCTCAAGCCCTCTGAGCTCTGAGGTTCTCTGTGCAGCAAAGAACTAAAACACAACCCCACTGGGACTCAGTCCCGGTGATGATCTAAATTAATAAATGCTACTGTGCTTCCAGAAGAAGTCTGTCAGCCGGGAAGCACCAAAGTCTCTTGTCCAGAGCTTGGAAATCTCATCTCCAAGTTTTGAGAGCAATTCACTCTAAAAACTTCAATCCTGATGTTTCTAGGATGGAGACACAATAGGAAACAGCTGTAGCAGGATCCTGGATCTCACATCCTGTGGCAATTGGAGAGACTTAGAGACAGCTTGCATTCTGTGTATCCTAGGAAATGCAAATCATGCTCCAGGGAGGCTAGGAGGATGGAACTTTTTTTGCATCTCCTGGGCCAACTGAGAGATTCTGGGCCAATTGGAAAGCCCAAGTGGGTCCCCCACACAAAGTAGAGCAAGCAGCTGCTTCAGCTTAGTGTTGAGCTGTGGTGCAGACTGGAATGACTGAGGGCTGAGCAATATGGCACGAGCTCTCCTGCTCCCAAAATAGCACACAGCAAGGACTGGGAGGATGATCATATGAAGATGCACACCGTGGCTGCCCATTGCCCAAATATGAGAAGAATCTCTGGGAGGCCATTCTGCTCCCCTTATGGGTCCTCTATTGCACTCCAGCAATGTAAGGGGACACTAGGAATGGCTCGGTTTGGCTGTGTTACTCAGTGTTCAGCTGCTGCCCCGTCACTTCCTCTGGTAACTCAGCTCAGCTCAGACTTTGGCTCCTTCTGCATCCCAGGCTCTCTTGTCATCATGACTCAAGGGAGTTGCCAAACACGCTGCTCTCCTGTGCATGTGCCATGTGTCACCACATGCATGTGTGTGGACACATGTTTTGTTCTGTGTTCTCATAAGCCTTTCCAACTGTTTATCTAGGATTAGGAGAATTTGAACACCTAGCCATAGCTTGTTATCAGTGAGCCACCAAAATATAAGGCTCCCTGAGCTACCCAGACAACAGTGCATGAGCAAGTCTTGGTATAAACTCGGCAAGATCTTGCAGATACCAGCTTCATTCCTGAAAATAATGGCTCCCAGAAGGAAAAAAAAACCACCAAACCCAAACAAAAAAAAAACCACAAAAAGGACTGGTTGTGGGCAGTCATGAAATTACAAGGCAAGAGTTCATGCCTCAGTAGGGTGGCCAAAACACCGTGTGTCCCTCGCACCCACAAGTCAAGGGTGGTCTTGACTTTTGGTTCATTCAGCTATGGCAGGTGCCCCATGAACATGTGCAAAGCTCATTTGTATATCGCTTTGCAGCTTTGGTTCAGATCTGTGCCTCCCAAGGGCATCAAGCCATCAGGAGAGGCAGGCGTTCAGCATCAGCCACACCAGCGCTTTAAATGGTGGTGATACCCAACATGTGGTGAGACAGCATTTCAGTGACCTATCCGAGCCTTACTTAGCAGAGGTGAGGGCTTCAAAATACGAACAAGAGTTAGGTGAAGAGTTTCCGCTGAGCATGAATAGGATATAGGTGCCCAGTTCATTTAGGTGTCTTTGGAGGGGGGGAAGGGGGGGAAAGCAGCTATTCAGTAAGGCTAACAGTTTAAAGTTAGGCATGCTTTTAAATTTTGCTATATGTTTTTCCAAGGGAAGATTATGTGTCACAGATTTTAAAATAAAATGCTTTAAAATTCAAGCTCACTTCACCAGGTACAATAACCTGGATGCCTCGGGGGTTTGCAGTCCTCCCATCAGCCCTCCCAGGAGCATGCCTGCTTCTGTGCTTCTCCCTCATTTAACTCATCTGCTCCTCTTCTTCTCCCTTACTTAAATCAAGCCTGCATCTGCTCCTGTTACTAGGAGAAACCTTTGCACTGGGTCAAGTGTTAGTGATTCATAGATTAAACATCTTTCCTTTAGAAGACAGTGTATCCTCTTAATAAATCCTTTTACCCCCCTTTTACAATATCTCCTCTGTTGATGACCTTACAAAAGAGGGCTGTAGCATCACTAGCATTTCTACTATAAATCACTCTTCATGGAGGTTCGTAACTCATCTTTAGATGCAGGGTTCCAGTCTGGGGGCACATTTGTTTATATTCCTCTTTCAATTGTTTTGAATTATTTTAAGTTATAAAACCAGACAAAACCCAAATGTACAGTAAATGGATATTTTCCTCTTTCATTATCAATCTCTATCTTTTAATAGAGATTCTGTTTAAGGAAATTAATGTCTAATGTGATTTCAGTAATTTTCATATGCTAGAAATAAATATATTAATGAAAACACATTTTGGAACCCTAATTCAATAATTTTGCTACAACTTCATTACCTTCTCAAATGTCTATTTGCATTGAAAATGTTGGGGTGTGAGTGCCTACTGTTTACAGCCTTTTTCTATCAAAAAAAACCCCAAACCACCTTCATCTAACATACAAGGAAGTATGCTAGGTTGCAGTTTGGTAGGACATTTCTAAAGTCTAAAAGCAGTTGGTATGAAACTTGTTCCGTCCACCTAGAGCCTAAGAAACTGGGCTGCATATGATAGAATAAAAACAGCAAAAGTCAACTGCAAGGAAGAACTTGTGAATCTAATATCCCAAACAACCCTTTCTGGAGGGGCTTTTAACCCAAACTGCATTTCTCACTATTCTGATTCGCACCCTTTCAGCAGACCCTCTGCTGCTGGCACTGTGCAGTATTTTCAAACTCACAATGATTATGTGTAAATTGCTACAAATTATAGCAAGAAATTAGCTGTAACTCCCATTGTATATTTTTATCCTTGTGTTTATTAGGATTTTCTGATCCTCCGAAAAAGCATGCTGAGATGGCATTTCTGCGCTCCTAGCAGAAAGCTGTGAGCAGAAATAGCTAACTAATCCGTCTCCCCAGGTATTTATACCACATTCATCGCTGTGCTGTCTGAGCGTGTAATACCAACCCCTCAATCTTTTTAAGGGAGATGATGTTCCATTAAATGAGTGTGAAAGAAGCTGATGCTGCCATGACTACTTATCCAAGCCTGCTGTCATTCTTTAACCAAAACAGAACAAAATTTGCTTTTGAGCTCATTTTTTCCCCGTATAACTTGACAGTGCTCTGTGCTTTGAGTTGCATTTGCAACTCTCAGTAGCAAGAGTGAGCAAACTCCATACCAGCAGCTCAGCGTATGTCATTTTGAGTTTTCACAGTACAACCCCAGAATACCCATTTGTCCTTGCCTTTCTATCAATTTGGGACTAGATTCTTGGCACGCCAGGGAATTATGCATCATAATGACTTAATCAAGGGCTTTCTTTGTGTGTTCTAGAGCCAAGAAAGCCCTTGAAGCCCAAATGCGGAGGGAAGCTTGGACCCAGTGGTGAGTGCTTTGCTCATAAAGTCAGAGGAGGTCTGCACTGACTGACCCCCTGTGCCTTGGCAAAGCTCTATTGATTTTGGTAACTTCATCTGTGCAGGGATGTGAATCTACCTGCAGGGAGCTAAGTGAAGCCTAAAGTCATTGATTTTCTAGAGAGAAGAATTTTAGTTAAAGATCTCGTATGTTTTCTTAATTATTCCTGAGGCTGAAGCATGACATCACAGCAGACTTAGGATATTAAGGAGCAACAGTAAATAAACCAGCCAGTTTCGCATGATTTAGTGCAGCAAGAGCAGAGAAAATGGGATTGACAGACAAGGATTTTGTTTGCTCTTTGTGCTGGATAACTGTTAATCACTCAATGAGAAATGCATTTCCAATGGTCAGTGCTCAAGACACGTAAATAATAGCAACATCCTTGCTTCTCCTTTGCCCTTAATCTCCTTTTGGAGGGTTGACAATAAACAGCCATTCCAAATCTATTTGGCAACTCTGAACCCAGATCCAAAAAGCCCCTATCAAACATATTGACTTTGCTTTACATCCCTCCTTTATACTCCTGAGCTAATAAATGGCCACTGCAATTCCAGAGGGAGTTCATTTTTCCAGCTGCCAACAGGGGGTTGAGGGTGGCTGTCTCACTTGAGCACAGCCCAAGCCTTAGCTGGAGGTATTAGCAGGGACCAGTGCTCTCTACAAAAGGTGGCAAGCCACAAAATCTGAGAGTCACTGTATTTGGTATAAAACTTGATGTTCCTGTGGCTTGGCAGACCCCTTCAGCTCTCCACATTTTGGTGTCCCCATCTGCAGGATGGGCTTCTCTGAAAGATTTGTTGATTCAGCAAATACAACTTACTTTTCTACTTATACCACAGCTGTCCTCCATGACCTTGAGAATACTACTGTCTCTCTGTGACTCGGTTCCCTACTCCTAAAATAGAGGAAAACAGAGAATTACATCTAGGTGTATGTCTTTTGCCGGTGTGCAGCAGCCTTCCCAAGGTGGTGAGTTAAGAGAAGTTTATGTGTGTGCCTCGGCTGGGCTGGGTCATGCCCAGATGTCTTAGCCCAGGCTATTGATGACAATAGCTCTGTGGCCACAAGCCAAAGGGAGCTGCAGCAGGTAAGGGCTGACTCAAAGGCACATCACTCCAGTCATTTGCCATCTGTGTGTGAGTCAGAGACCGAATATTTGTTTTCTTCTGTCCTTTGTCGGAAGTCAGTGGAGCTGTTTATTTGTACAGCAGCTAGCATGCTGGGACCTTGATCTCAGCCAGGCCTAGGTGCTAGTTTTAAAACATAATCTAATGTAGAATCATAGAATTGTAGAATCATAGAATGGTTTGGGTTGGAAGAGACCTTAAAGATCATCTAGTTCCACCCCCTGCCATGGGCAGGGACACCTTGGACTAGACCAGGTTGCTCCAAGCCTCGTCCAGCCTGGCCTTGGACACTTCCAGGGATGGGGCATCCACAGCTTCTCTGGGCAACCTGTCCCAGGGCCTCCCCCCCCTCTCCATGAAGAACTTCTCCCTGATATCTAATCTAAACCTCCCCACTTTCAATTTAAACCCATTACCCCTTGTCCTGTCACTACAGGCCCTTGTAAAAAGTTCCCCCCAGCTTCCTTGTAGCCCCTTCCGGTACTGGAAGGCTGCAGTAAGGTCTCCCCGGAGCCTTCTCTTCTCCAGGCTGAACAAGCCCAACTCTCTCAGCCTTTCATCACAGGAGAGGTGCTTCAGCCCTCTGAGCATCTCCGTGGCCTCCTCTGGACTTGTTCCAACCAGCTGATTTCCTTCTGATGCTGACGACCCCACAGCTGGATGCAGCACTC
>NW_010271107.1:0-6340 GCF_000690775.1 Eurypyga helias
TTTTTTTTTTAGCATTCTTTCTAAAGCCATTTGCAGATCAACCTAAAAAATTAATTTCAAATTAAAAAAAATAAATCAATAAATTCACACTTTAAATACTCCTCTTCAAAAAAATATTTTTGTTTAATATTATAAAACAGCAGAGTTTACTTATATTAATATGAAAGTGTTTATTTCCAATTAATTTGATTATAAAACCCAAATGCTTTATGAAAAGCACTAGGCACTTATTTTGGATCCAATAAAACACTGAATATACGTTATAAAATAACACGTACCTGCATGCACGTGTTTACAGCAATGTGAGCACACATCTTCACTTTTCGATTTGCTAAAACAGCCTGTCACTGCTTCTTTCATTGAGTGGCCAGCAATCTGAAAGAATTTACTTTTTTTTTAACCCACCACTGAAATCAGTTCAATTTTGAGAAATATAGCTAGTTAGCCACAGTATTATCATCAGTTTTATTTATGAGAAATTTCTTGTTTCCTCAGACAGCGAGAATCAATGACCATACTCCACCTACCTCCTTCACTGTATGCCCATTAATAGCTCCACTGTATAGCAAGAAAACAAGATCTTGCATTTACGCAACCTGGATCCTGGTACTAATAGGATTTAATTTTTGTTGGGCCGCAGCAGCAGAGCCACTGCTAAAGGCATTATAGTAAGAAAGAAGAAAAATTAGTAACTACTCAACAAAGAAGCAAGCAAAAATTCCATCACTGTTACAGGAGGGTTTTTTTTGACTGCAGGCACACCTCACAGAGCTAGTCAGTCAATGCAAACCGGACAAAAGACCCACGCATACTTTTTGGTACTGTTTATGGTGTGCAGTGTAACCTTCCACTGACAAACGGAAAATAATCTCAGAATAAAATTGATTTACTAAATGGTATTTCAAGGGAAAATAGTTTACACATATGTTCAATACCATTTTATTAGCTTAAATGCAAGGAGTTAAAAACTAACTCAGCCATGGCACTTTCGATTCTCTTAGTCTTTCATTTTACTAGCACATAGTGCATCTACGAGGACAAGATTATTTAGGCTTCTCTGTGCTTGTACTAAACCCTCTTCCTACCTCACTTAAATCTACACGTTTGAATTTTAACAGAAGGATGACGGGAATGTAACACCTACCACTTTAAAAGGGAAGTGACAGGGAACGCGACTCGTAAAGAAGCTACGTAAGGTTTGAGTCGTTTACTTTGACTGACAAATGATGTCGTTAACAATGCTTAATTTATAGTTAATCTGTCATTCATGTACACAGCACACTATGTAATGCTGTACAGAATTCTAAATTTG
This sequence comes from Eurypyga helias, assembly GCF_000690775.1. Classification (NCBI taxonomy): domain Eukaryota; kingdom Metazoa; phylum Chordata; class Aves; order Eurypygiformes; family Eurypygidae; genus Eurypyga; species Eurypyga helias. The sequence goes on from NW_010271107.1 coordinate 1,313, forward strand.
TGGTGTTCTGTGGAAAAACATTTCAGATTAGTGCATTTGTCTGGGAAGGTAAGTCACAAAAGAAAACCAAAAACCAACATTAAAAAAGAGGAGGAGGAAGGGAAGGAAATCCACACCACAAAATGCATTTACTGGAAACTTCCTACACTTACAAGCCAGTATTAGGGGGAAAAAAAAAAAAAGGACTTAACCCATGCTGATACACAGAAATCTGACAACTAAAAAATGTGCGCTCCCGTCTCCTTGAAAAGATGCTTCAAGCAAGATCCTTGGCGAAAGTGGGGCCTGGAAGATGGTTGGTTGAGTTGACCGCTCACAGATGTGCTGACATATGGAAGCCAGTGCCAATGCAATACAACCTGTTGTACAGTGTCAGCAGGATAATGACAGAACAGGTTGAATTCCTGCTAATGGCCATAAGTGGTGAAGGACAACTGTGACATCTACATGCGTGCTACTCATCTAGCCTCTCGTTACTCATCTGGAGACTGGTTATAATTGCTTGACTGTCAGTTAAAGAAATACTTTTCATGATGATCTACTCCCTACAATGTTTTAATAACAAAAACTACATAATAACAATTTTTAAAAGGGAAAAAAAAAAGTCAGTCCTCTACACATGAACACCTGAAATTCTTACATTTGTTTGATGGAAATTAAGATAGTCTTCAAAAGCAAAACTGGGCTGCAATTACAGTCATACAGCACAAAACTGCCATACCTTTACCGTCTCTGAGAAAAATACTTTCCAATATCATCCTTTCAATAATTACTATCTTTAAGCAGAACACAGCCTAATATCTTGAAAACTTTAGAAACACTAAGAAGTGCTTGGGAACAGAAAACAGAACATACTATTTTTGCCAGTAGTGCAAAATGTAGAGGAACCCTTTTGATAGTGCAGTGCACTACAGAAAAGTAAAATGTTTACTTAGTGATAGCCTGAGAGAAGAAACTTCGCTTACCCACAAATGTTCATCTGATGATCATCAAGACTGATCAGTTAGCAATGAAAGTTACAGAAAAAGCAGGCAAAGGGCCAGTTTATAAGAGTTACCACAATTCACAGGACTTGCCTCTCCTGGTGACACTACCAAATACCTAATCACTGTCATTACAGAACAGCCAGAATGAAAAGTTTTGTTCTTCCTCAAGCAATCCTTCTCAGTAGTGATCCCAAGTTATATGCAGCACTATGACAGCAATCCTGCAGTGTGATTCATCCCCGTAACTAATCTTATCCCAAACTTGCCCCACAGACATAAGAGTTCTGCTACCACGATGTGCTTGGTAGGAAAATGCCCAACCAAACATGGGCTTGCTCTCACACATAACTAACAAATAACACCAGGCATGCCTGTCCTAAGTCGATGGCACTGACAGACACCACTTAGCGTCTCTGGATGTACTGGCTGATTTCTTTCATCTTTTTCTGTCTCACTTTCTCCCAGAAGAGAAAATGAGGCACTATCGCTTTCTGGAGATGCACCAGATCTCTGGTACCTGAGCAAAAAGCACTTGTTAGAAGCAGCTCTGAATGGACATATTAGCTGATGTGCTACAACAGGGCCATTTCCCACTTCGCCATCAGAGGGAAAACACAGCTCTTTTTACTGAGTAATGGAAATACCTGTCTGGGGAAATTTCTTTCTACCAGAAATTTCCAGCTGGTAGCCAAGTGAAGGCCCTTATGCCTGAAGTCTTGCACCCCTATAAAAAAAGGTTTCTCTTTATATGGATGTCTAATTATTCTTTCTTCCTTTAAGTCCTGCTAAGATTTTCAACAGCACACTGTGACAGCAACTCCCACAGGTTAACTCTACAAAATGTTAAAAAAACCTTTTTTTTTTTCCCCCTAGCTCTAAATCTGTTGCCTTTGAGTTTTACAGACAGCTCCTTAAACTCTCATGAGGGCAGTTAAATAAGCACAGCTAATTTACCTTCTTTCATTTACTGCCTTCTCTTGCCGTCATGCCTCCTTTTTATGTCCTCTCCTGCCTAAACTCATAATATTCAAGTCCCTCTCGACGTGAAAGCTTCCTATTTTTTTACCTCTCCCTAAAGCTCCAAACTGACTTTATCTTGTAACGCTCTATTCTGGCCACGCTGAACACTGCTACTGAGGATACACCTCCAAAGTACCTAATGAAATTTGGTTTTCTCCTTCATTGTATCTACGAGCACCAGTTACGTAGCTCACCAAGACCACACACATGACAACTCGTGTCAGCCAAAAGGCTGCACAGGTCTATCTCCTGAGTGGAAGGGGTGAACACAAAACTCAGGAACAAGTGCAGATTCCTGTCAATGCACGCTGCTTATATATGCAATCAGCCTACTTTGCACTCATACACCTCATCCATCCAGCTTTGTCAACTTGTTCCTAAACTTAAGGAAACTCTGACAGAGTAAACTGAATAAAGCCACGTGACCTCTCAACTGCTGCTGGATGGAGGTGAAGATCCAATCTTCTCTGTCAGACAGCTCCTGAACATGACGCAGCACCGACAGCAAGGCACACGGAGGCACGACAGGGAACCAACATAATTCTTCACAATCGGTCAGGGAAACATCAACCATGTGCTCTGCTATTAATGTTAAATGGTGAAAGTCAAATGGGAAAAATAAGCAAGCTGGAAATCTGTTCTAAAAGAGATTTTTCTCTACAGCGATATTCTTTTAAAAGAAACAGCTCAAAAAGGCTCCTAGTTAATGAGAAAAAACCTGTTCCCTTTACCCCTTAAATCTTGTACAGAATAACCTCAGTTTCCCTTAGCATTTCCTCTCAGAAGTGACAAATGCAGAATGCTCCAAGCATTGCCTAGGTTTCGGTCCAAAACTAACCAGTAGTCCCAACTGTTCTGACGGTCCCATCTCTGTCCCCAGTTCTACTTTGTGCACCTGAGAAGGAAGGATGAATACTGCCTCAGGAGCAAAGACCTAGGTATATTTTGGGACCACCAATAAAATCTTTGGTACAGAAGTATTTTTTCCTGCCTCTTAGTGTAGCAATATAATCCCCCTATAAATAATTACTTGGTGGAGGTTTGACGCAGGTAAATTCTGTAACTACATCACTTACACACTGCAATATTTACTTGCGACATAAATCTAAGGTATAAATCTTCCAACGATAAAATTATTCAATCATAACAAATAAAGGAAATAAAATGTATGTCCTCTTAATACATCAGTGTTTTGTTAGTCACTAAGTCTCCAGATAAGTCAGAAGTCTGCAGTCCTGATATTCAGCATAGTGGAAAACCAACAGAAGGGCCCCGTAGCTATGCTCACAATCTGTCCTCGCAAAACATCTGACAGCTGCAGCACTAACAAAATTAACAGTGGATGAATTAGTACCAGACGCTAAACAGTTGCTATAGAAAGACTCACCCATTTCTTTTCTTCTTTTCCCCTTCTTCAACCTGGCTACCCCACCACTTGATAAAATTAACACTCAGTATCATTTTTTTTTCTTTTGTTATTTAATCAAAAAGCACCACAAATACCCTTCCATACACAAGATGATGAACTTCACGCTGTAATCTCCCCAGACTCTTAAAGACACAGTCTGCAGTTGAAAGGACTGTGTCCCAGCTCTCTCACCGCTTTTGAGCGGCAAACGTGCATCCACTTGCAGAGTTTTGGGATCCCACCTGATGCCACACCAGAGCTGCGGCTGAACAATGCAGCACCCGCTCCTTTCTTTACAGGCTTTCTACCCCTACCTAGCCGTATTCCCACGTGCCTCTGCCTGCTCCTTTTTTGCTCTTCCTTCCTTCCCTGCCTTCTTAGGTCTTCCTTCAGTGAGCACTTCTAAATTTTTGAGTAAGGGTGCCCAGTTCAAATTTGAGCACTCAAACTCATATTGCAACATCTGAAGCAGGTGGAGGCCTGAAGTCCTACATGGGAACTCAGAAGTGTTATTCCAGCAGTGAAGGGGAAATGAGGGCAAGTGTCAGGTGTTTAATTATACAACTACCTTTACAGTATCTTGCATCAACTGATCCAACGTGAAAATACATCACCATTCAGCTAGGAGATTAAAAAACAAAAATCCACCCAAACTCATCAACAGTAATTTAATCAAAATTTATATTTTTTAATGTATATATATATAAACCAATTGTGTCATCAGGGAAAATAACCATTTTTAAAGGGTGAGCTACACATGAGAAACACATTATTAGGAAATAGCTGTGTTACTTTTTGGCTGGATAGCAGACTATAACAGTCCTGACAAGTAGCCAGATTTAAGTATGTAAAGAACAGCAACATGCTATCACCTGCTGACAGCTTCAGTATTTCAACCATTTATATTTCTAGGAAGTCTAGTAGGATTTGGCAGTGACTATACTAAGTATTAGGAAAAACGTGTATACTCTGCATGGAACTCAGTCTTTTGAAAGCTACAAGCAACTACTCATAAAAATGCTATAGTAAAGACTGCGACTGGGAAGACAATTCCTGGGTCGCTGAGTCCAACTCTTGATGTCACAAACAAGTACATCATCCTGTACTGTATGTACAATCTGCTTCATAAATACTTTATTGAAGGAAGATATGGTCATATACTGCAGACTGGGACTGAGACAGCAAGATCTGTGATGGGGAAAGAATAAACTAAAAAAACCAAAAACAAGGTTGCAACTGCAGTCAGCAAACTTTTATGTAAAATACGTTAAAAAAAGTAAAATTTATGTGAAAAACCCAAAACATTATTATCAGGAGTCCTTTCCCACTCCCTTCTCCCCGGTATTTCACTGACTTGTCTTTCTCTCACGTATCTCTCTGAATTATGGACATTTTTTTTCAGTGTAGTTCTTCCTTTTACACATTCATCCTGCCGTCTCTTTAGGCAAGATGCTGTTTGAACTTTACTTGTCAAGCAATAAGAGTTTCTGCTAATGCATGTGAAGACCACAAGTATTGCATGCTTTTAAGATTTCTTAATGAATACAGCTCCTTGGCAGGATTCACAAAGCGGTTTACAGAGATTATGGCAGCAACACCTGGCAAGTGTTCAAG
>NW_010271108.1:0-3410 GCF_000690775.1 Eurypyga helias
CTTTCAGGACCCACGGATGTATTAGGGTGGCTGTAATTCTTCACCTCCGAACAAGAGTGGGTGTTGCAACTGCAGTATAGCTGCTCCAATGCCACGTCTTCTGCTAGTCTCTGGGTCTCATCCTGCATGCAGCATTAATGTGAAATCACAAGGTCCACAGAAGGTCAACCTGTGAAGAGACTGGTAGCTTTACCATTTGTAGTATACTCTTTGTTGCAACAATTTTTCATACAGGTTTGTTTATTAAGTTTGGGAAAAAAAGACTATCTTTCATGAAGATCTCATTAAAACATTCAGCTACGACAGAGTTCAGAAGAGCCTACTCTGAAGTACCTTTTCATTGGATTTAAAGCTCTGTTTCATGAATATAAAACACAACGTATGTGATCTTCCTTCTTCTCAGCAGCGAAGGCTGCTGCTGATGTAAGGCAGAGTCAGTGCGTTGCTTGGATTGAAAAATAATCTCCATTTTTCACACTGCAAAGGTAAGTCCAGCTGCAACAGTCCAGGATGCCTGGCCTACTTCATCCCTGAGGTTAGAGATTTTTTTAATATGGTGCAAAGGCGAGAGTTTGTCTGTTTGTAAAGTAACTCCACAGGTACAACACGCTCAGTTTCTGTCCCAGTAGAGATTCCACCATACACTGATTTAAAAAAATATTTTCCAGTTCAAGTAAATGTTGTAAATATGTCTTGGTGGCATGGATACTTCTGAAATTTCTTGGTCTATGTGTTGGTTTAAATTATTAGCAAGCTGTCCTTTTAAACACTGCTGCTAAGCCAGCTGCAACTCCTTGAACTGCAAACATAAAAAAAGGCAAATTCTTTCCAAAAACACAATACTATGTGTTGAATAGATTCCAGTCACTGACCAAAGGAATGACAGATTAAGTAAGAAAAAAGGGAAAGAAATAATAGGCTTGGAAATCTGAAGCTGGGCATGGATAAACAAGAGGGGATCATGGCAGTCCTTTGAGTATGCAGAAAACACACATTTGGGAAGAAAAAATAGAGAATGTTTAGGAAAACATCTGGAAGGAGTGGTGCCAGATGGTTGTTTCCTTTTTGATCGGACTAGTATTTTTCTCATAAAATATGAAGACCTAATTTTCATGTTTGTCAATATTTACAGATCTCAGTCTGTATGTAAGAAGGAAAATAAGGTCTCAAATAGAACTCTGTGCATGCTTAAAATAAGCTTGATATTCTGTGCTTTGCTGACTCAACCTAAAAGGTCTGAGATTTTGAAGGGCTGGAAATGCCTAACTCCTTTTCCTGTTGCTGGCATCTGGGAATGCTACACCCCTATCACACCAAGGATTTTATTTAGCGGAGCAAACTCCGGGCACCCATGATTAGAAAATTTCAGCTTATGTTCCCACAAAGCCTTGCTGAGCTGGTAGAAGAATGACATTGACTGGAATCACCTTTCTTACCTTTTGCTTGCTGCTTGTGGTGCAGTTGCTGCTGGAGAGATTTGGGAGCTGTCTAATATTGTAAAGCTGGGAGAAGCTCAGAGAAATAAAAGAGAGTAAAGAAAAGAAAAAGTAAAATTGGCCTGTGTTGAATATTTAATCATTAAATGAAAAGCTGGAGAAGGACTTTTTACATGGGCAGGCAACAACAGGACAAGGAGTAATGGCTTTAAACTGAGAAGAAGAAATTCTTCCCGGAGAGGGTGGTGAGGCACTGGAACAGGTTGCCCAGAGAAGCTGTGGATGCCCCATCCCTGGAAGTGTTCAAGGCCAGGCTGGATGGGGCTTTGAGCAACCTGGTCTAGTGGAAGGTGTCCCTGCCCATGGCAGGGGGGTTGGAACTGGATGATCTTTAAGGTCCCTTCCAACCTAAACCATTGCATGATTCTGTGAAATGTTTTCAACTGCAAACATACGTTTTCCCCCATCAGCCACTATGATAAGCCAAGGACAAAATAATTTTTTTACATAGCTCCTTAGATTTTTGTTATATAGCTTTGGGCTAACATTGTTTTCCACACTTATAAGGGAAAATAACTATTTTATATAACATTGAATAGCTACAGTGAGCAATGCATATGTTTTCTACCAAATGTTTTGGTTTTCTTTTGCAAATCAATGGTCTTAAAATTATAAGGTGCCATTGAACCAGTATTGAACTGTGGGTATTTTTTCATTTAATTGTAGGCAAGATTGAGAAGAATTTCCATGCAGTTTGAAATTCAAATGCTTGGGTTTGAATGAGAATAATAGTTAATGTCATTATTCCATGGGGCAAACCCACAATTTCTCAGGGATTTGGAGAAGTTCTTTGGCCAATTTCCACCTTTCCCTGGGGTTCTCTGGAGGATATCCTGAGGATGCTCCAATTGAGCATCACCAGGTGATTCTCCCTTCCAGCTGGACATCACCTTTGCAACACAAGATGCTGCCACATTTCAGGGATGCCCAGGTGCAACACCACCTACTGAGAGGCTCTTATTTCGGGGAGCTGGGGCAAAGATGTGGCTTGGTCATGGGTGTATGACATTTGTGAGGGCTCCAGCCTCTGCTGTCCTGTTCCATCCCTGAGTCATCCTCCCCATCACACACCTGGTCCTGCCCTGTGGCATGTCCTTGGTGCCGTGCGAATCACTGAAAGAAGGCCAAAAAATATGGGGCACTGAAAGGAAAGCTCTTCCTGTACAGGGGGTGAATAGTATTAGAATTTTTTAGTGTCCTTCTTAGGATTTTATTGGACTTTACTAATATATAATTCATTAGAATTTTGCTAGCACAATCTGAATAATGCATTTATTCATGCAAATATACCTGTGTACATTGCAAACACATGATGCATCTGTTTTCTCAGAATGATGTGCAGGTTCTGGTGCTCCAGTGCTCAGTAAGTCGAGCTGGAGTGAGCAGTGTGGGCTGTATTAGCAAGACCAAAGCCAGCAAGTCAAGAGAAGAGACTATTCCCTCTCTTCAGCCAAGGGTGGATAGAAGGAAAATATTGAGCAACCTCAGCTAGCTTTGAAATACTCTGTTTTGAGCAGAGTCAGACTGGAGACCTCCAGAGGTACCTTCCAGCCAGATTTTTTCTGGGATTCTATGACTTTTAAGACTCAGCTCTATCACCCTGTACTCTGCTGTGCTTCTACCCACTATTCGTGACCCCTTTCACCTGTTTTCCCATTATAAAGATAAGTAGGACTATTTTAAAAGTTGGCTGCTGTCCCTTGAGGTGTTTCTGCACAAACAAAAGCCTTGGGTTGCTTCTCAAGCCCAGCTGGGTGTCCTGTTGCTCTGCTGAGTGAATCTTCTATCTTTCTGGTTCACAAATTGAATTAATAAATTAAAAATTCATATGTTGGCTCAATGTCTAAGTGGAGACCAGTAATGAATGAAGTTCCTCAGGGGTTGGTATCGGGACCGGTACTGTTTAATATCTTT
>NW_010271109.1:0-9780 GCF_000690775.1 Eurypyga helias
CAGTGGCCCACCTCTCCAGCCTGGGACAAAGTGAGAAGCTCTCACACAGAAAGCTTGATAATACTGTCATCACTGAAGAGGTGCTCAACTCACCTCGCCTGCTCCAGCCTATAGCTAAATGCTATTTTCCCTACCATTTACTCTGCACTAAAGTGACACTACTGCAATTGAAAAAATGCTACTTTACATAATATATTAATATATTATACTTTATTGTGTCTCATTCTTATTTAGGACAGTCTGGTAACATGACTTTTATGAAGCAAATTAGTGACACACTTATAAAGCAGGTCAACTACTATAATAAAATCCTTAAGCCATGTTTTCAAGCAGCCTTATTTTTGCTCTCCAGAACCAGATGAAACAAACAACTCTCCGAACAAAAGAAAGAAACCCAGAAATCTCACTGTTGAAAAAGTAACTTTTCATAAAGAAAAGCTACAGTAAAAAGCAGAAGATAACTTGATCCTATGCCATGACTAAACTTAGCAAACAAGATACCAATAGTAAAGAACATTTCCACAAGAGCTAAACGCATTTTGCAGCAAAGCATCACCAGTAAGCTTTCCCCCCTCAAAACAGTCAGGAAGAGGCAAGAAAACCTGTGCCAGGCTAGGAGGGGGAAATGAGTAGGTAGGCACCCAGACTGACTTTTTTTCCTGATCTGTTCATAGACATTTTACTACAAAGAATTAATTTTCACCTTGCAGAAACTATAAAAACAGCCTACTCTTAATCTTGCCACAACTAAGGACTACTAGATCATACATTATAGCTGGTATCTATGAGCCAAAAAGCAACCAACTTATGCACTAGAATTAGGCGCTCTAGGAAACTTAGCTCAGTTCTGCTCTTATAGTCATCAATTTGGAGGCAGCTTTTTTTTGCAGATGCTCAGGATATAACACATACAACCTGTTAATCTTGTAGCAGATCGATTACAGCCCACCTTTCTTTCCTGCATAATCCATGAGCGGCAATTTTTCTGCAGACCTTCTGATTCAACTCCGAGCTGAAGAGTGGAATGCCAAAGCATAATTCCAGGGGAACCCATTCCAGTTCTGTTGTGGGTACTACAGAAATAAAACCAAGAGACAAACAAATTTTCAGAAGAGACAGAGCAAGAATATTGATCCCAGAACCAGTTATCTAAGCTCAGGATCCACTGGATCGTTCATACTTTTTAAGACAGGTCATTTACTGAACTGCTCAAAGATTTAAGAATCTGAATGGTAAGGAGGAAGAACAGTTCACATTGCACTTGTCCCAGAAAATAATCAAATTTGTCATCTTTTTACCTTCAAGGCTTTGCTTGGCTGCAGAATCCACTGAGGTTTCTTCTATTACCATCTCAAATGATTCTGTGCTCCCGTTTACATCAGATCCTGATACTAGTTCAGCCTCTCCTAAAAGTAAAGGAATTCTTACATAAACATGTAGAAGAACTAAGTTTAGTCACCACCTGACATAAGGAACATGACACAAGCTTTGCCCAAAGATCATACAACTATAAAACTGGAGGAAAGGACATGGAGAAATATCGGACCCGACTCATTTTTGTACTGAAGAGTCACTTAGAGATCCTCACACTTAATATTCTGTAAGTTCTGGCATTAAAAAAGTTACACAATTTACTTCTAATATTCAGAAATTACTCTTTTTCTTCTGTTAACTGTTCTAGTTCAGTGAGTTTTCAGTCTGTATTTGCTGTTTCTGAGCTATTCACAAAGAAGAATTAGGAAGTAAGCCTACTGACAATAGATTCACACTCAAAATGACTTCCTATCTGTGTTGGATAGTACTTGTAGATTTCCAAATCAAAGAATTTAATCCTTTGTTCACCTTTGCTAAAGTGACTGTATGCAAAATTAGGGGAACACAGCCAAAAAAGACAATTATTGGCAACCAACCTCTTCCATCAGAAGCATCGCTCAGCTTTCTGTTAGCGTGCCAACTTGAAGGATTCAACATAGTGACATAGCCACAAAAATGCTGCAGGTCTACTTTGTTTCTCAGTATTTTTAAAGCGGTATGAATGCCCATGTTCACACGAGAGAAGTCTAGAAGAAAACAACACATATTCCAGGTTATTTTACAAGAAGCCTCATCCATAACCACATGGTTCACCTCTAGGCCAGGCCACATTTTTCATCTGGATTTGTCTCTCTTTCAGTGCTCCATCTTAGCGATTACATTGGTATATCTGGGATAACAACACAAGTGATCAGTCTTTCACCGCCTAGCACTACCTGGTATTTTGTAGTACAAGAGCCAAGGGGAAAGAAAAAACAAACAGAAGAGGATCGATCTCTCACACAAAGGCACATACAGACAGCAGAGATGGCAAGGTTCAGCTAGGAATCAGAAGTCCAGCTTTTTTCAGTGCCAGAGTCTTTTATGGCAAATTCAATGCAAGACACGTTCCACATATCTGAAGTTCTGAAGAATTAGAATACAGTATAAGAGGTTAACAAGGAGTTTCAACATTGAGTTGTTCATGCTAGAACTTAGAGACTCTGCCTTCAAGATTTTTCATCTAGCATTGTCAGAAGAAAACAGACATCCCGGAGAGAGCCAATATAGAAGTTTTTGAGCCTAGTAAAAGTGAAATTATTAAGTTAGCTTTACTTCTGGTTGGCCCAGATTTTTCTAAGTGATATCTTAAATAATTTTAGATTTCATATCTGGAAATTCATACTTTTATCACAGCTCTCAGCTGGGGAGGGTATGGCCTCAACTATGGAAAGCTTGTGTCCTACTCATCAAGAAGTATTTCAGAATATGTTAATTCCTGCCTCTCAAAATCAGTAGAGCTAGGCAAACTTTGAAGGAACAGGAGATTTTGCTAGCAAAGCTCTTCCTGGGAAGAAAATCTCCATAATAGTTCTGAGTGCTACTAATCAAGATAAATTTGTTCAGTTTTGGTCTCACCTGTCTTACAGTTAGGAGATGCTAACTAGAACGTATGGAAGACTTATTTATGCCATTAATAAATATGCTAGTTAATAAGCAAGTATTCAAAAACAAAGATTCAGAGGTGTTCGTGGAAGTTACTTCTTTACATATGTGGTAGGAGAGAAGAGAGGCCAGAAAACACATTCTAATTAGAACAGAGAAGACAGATACGGTCTTCTCCTTTCTAAGTTCAGAACAGACTTGTCAACCATTTAAATATGCCTTCAATTTTCTCACTTAACTTGACTCATAAATCCAAGAAAATTTGTATTGAAAGGATTATTGCAACCCTAATGCACAAGGTAATGTGCAAGAAAATTAAAATCCGATGGTGCAGAGATTAGAGACAGTTATTTACCTCCCTGTTGCTCAGCTTCATCAAACGGGAAAGGTATGTGCACTGTTTCCCCCATTCCGTGCAGGCCATGACCCTGAACATCAAGAAATTAAGTTAGGAACAGAAAAATACACTCATCAGCTTAGCCTAGTCTTACCTGTGCTCCCTTTTAAGGAGTACCAGTCAGTTAATGAAACAAATAAGCAGATTGAGATACTTATAAAGTTCTTGCTTAGCTGAAATAAGGAATTAAATAAAACACCCCACCCTTCCCCCTAAAATACATGTGAGTAAACACAATGAAGTTAAACTTCAGTGAAGAGGAGCAATTTTTTCCCCTCCAATTACTGATTATAAATGGATTTCCTAATCACTGAGCACTTCCAGAGCAAAGTGGAGTTTCCACCCCTAAGCACAGAACATTTTTGGGCAGTCAAGGCTGTCACAAGTGGGCCTTTGAGAATGTGTAGTTTTATGTTTGTTACAATATTAAACATCTATTTGAATGATTGATTCTGAGAGTTCCACTGAATAGAGAAAGAGAGGAGGAAGCTATCTTACTTCTCCCAAACAGACAAACCCTCTGTTTCTGCTGTTTGTGATAAGAGCATGTTTTGCCTACTGAGAGTTAAATACCAAGCACTGTGAAAAATTTCTTTGAAATTTTTCATTTGGCATTTCTTGAATAACAGTTCATAATTTCAGTTACCTTACACCACTGCTGTCAAAAATGCTTGTGGGCTCTTCACTTTTGTTTGAGTTTCCTATAACCCCAACACTCTCATAAATCCACATCTCATTTTTAGCTAGCAAAACTCTATTATGTCTGCCCATAATACAATAATGCATACACAATACAGTTCAAAACCCATGTCTTAACCACTACTGATTCATAGCAGTACTGGATACAGAAGTTAAACCTATTTTTCAGCTCTTGGCAAAAGAGCTCCTACATCTCCTACAACAATAATCTCCTCTACCACACAACAGCTTAACTGAGAAAATCATACGTTTTCATCATTTATACAGAGCACACTGTACCTGAATCAGAACAGCAGAATGTGTTAAAGCATCATTCAACATTGTGAGCACATTTGAAGTAGGAACTACTCCTGGATCATGACCCCAAGATGTTATTAGTAAGCGGTCATAACCCTAGAAGAGAGAAATTAAGAGTATTTACAGCAGTAATGGACTATCCAAGCACAAAGAGAAATACTAGAGTCAGGTGAGTCAGGCATTAGCATATTGTTACAATTAGGAAGTTACCACAGGTAGCTACAACTCTAAAGTGTTATACTTTGCACCAAGGATCACTCGTGTTCACATTCCTGGTAAGGACACAAGTTTGCCAACCTCAGAGTTAAGATGCTATTTTGAACAGCAGATATGTGTCACCAATTCCTGTAGGGCTATGGGCCTGTCACAGCAGCCTCCTAGCAAACAGGAGATGAGAATATCCCCACATAAATGTCGAAGCAAAATATAACCTAGATAAACTAGCACTGTCAGAGAAAAAAGATATATCAATCCCCAAAATATCTATCCAAGGGGGAGGGACAGAATACAACAACAATGACTAGGAAGTAATTTCCTAGTTTCTCAGTTTTCACGATTGAATTCCTACGCATCTCCATAAGCACTGGAACAGGTTGCCCAGAGAAGCTGTGGATGCCCCATCCCTGGAAGTGTTCAAGGCCAGGCTGGACGAGGCTTTGAGCAACCTGGTCTAGTGGAAGGTGTCCCTGCCCATGGCAGGGGGGTTGGAACTAGATGGTCTTTAAGGTCTCTTCCAACACTAACCATTCTGTGATTCTAGGGATGGGCTTACAAGCTTAAATTTGCAGTGACTACAATATCATTTTACACTAAAAATGAAGGGGTGGCATCAAATACACTGGAGTCATGGTGTGACAAGAAGAGGCAAAGTAGCATTCCTTTCTCAGAACCTAGAAAGAAAACAAAACAAGATACTACACAGAAAATGCAGAGAATGTTGCATTCTACAATGAATGCAACTGTTATCCCTAAGCAGTATCTTCGAAAGATTTGGAGAAGGGAGGGAAAATAAATCCATGCATACACTACCTGAAAAATGTCTGGAAGTTTTCGAAGACGTGTTCCTTTAGAAAGCAACAGAGAGGGCGGTCCTTGTCCAGTTATATGGTAAATATACAGTTTGAACCAAACTGAACTGACTTCTGGTATCGCAGGTCCAATATGCTGAAAAGAAATTATTCAAGATATTAGAAAGAACTTAATACTGCAACTGTTATAGGTACAACTACCATTTAAGAATCAACACTTTTAAACAAATCTAGTTATGCAGCATGGGAGTTCAAATGTTCCAGGTACTTAATCCAGTATTGCAACACCCTACAGAAAGGTGATAGTAAGGTATTTTCTATTAAGTCAAAACCAAAGTATCTGTCATTGACTCTACTCAGACAGATAAACTGTAAATAAATCAAACTTAATTTACTAAGTATTCACATTTTTCTTCACTAAACACTTTTTTCAGATGAACTGCAATACAATTCTACATGCCAATAATTCAGTCACTTAAAGAGGGACATTAACAGATGTATCCAAAACAAAGCTATTAAGAAGATATGATATTACTAGATACTTGGCAGGGGGGGATATTTTTTACTGGGGAGTATTTTTTTCACCTGGGGTGTACAGCTGCTAATAGGCCGAATTTCATTGGTGAGTGGTGCCATGGAAACCAACAGAGTATAATTTTTGTTGAGAACTCTGCTGCACGTAGCTGGATCCAAGCCGAGCAAACTCTCACATCTTAAGAGGTCCAAGGGAAACCCTGTGTTGAAAATATAAGATTCTTGAATTATCACTTAGGATGGAACATACAACCTAAAATGCAATTTCAGATTTTCCATTCTCCCCTGCAAAGTCATGAATAGAATACTTTCCACAACTTTTTGTGGTGAATTTTAATAAATCCATACATAATTTCAGCAATTCCAGCCACACAGGGTTGTCTAGCACAGAACTACAGCTTGTTCCTCATAGACTAACTGATCCCTCTTCCTCCAGTTCAGCTTGTCTTACCATCATTATGCTTCAACCTGTTGCTTAGGATGTTAAATTCAAGCCCTGGCAACCAAATCTGCCATTCAACAGGCAAACCCAGCAATGCAGGCGCAAAGGATGATGAAAAAAATTTTGGCTTCAAAATATTTTTAATCAAAGTAGGACACAGATTTCTGTCTGAAACAGCAGCATAGTAAGAAAGCTGAGTCCATAGCAGAGAAGTAAACAAACTTGGAAGGATTTCCTCAAAAGCATTCACAGTACCATTACTTGGTTGATCAGGCAGTACAGCTTGTGCCCCTAGGTCTTTGTTATGCCGCAAAAACAGTATAGTGTTTCTCAGTGTAAGAGCGTGATCGAAGTACCGCTGAGCTTCCCCTTCACCTGTGCTTTGAACCTGAGTGAGAAAAGAAATAAAAGCATGCAAGTGGCAGGTTGTTTCCACAGGCATCAATTACACAAAAGGAAAAACTATCAAATTAGCATTGCAAAGCTTTGTAATTAAGTTACAACCCTACAGGTTATATGCAAAGAAGATCTACAGCAATTTTAAATGAAAAGTGAGTCTCAGTCATGCTAGTCAAATCGTCAAGTACCCAAAGACAACAGCTATAAATCAGAACTTTGACTCAGTCTTTAGATAACGGGACTTAAACGTCCAGTCACCCTGACAGACATAAAATGATACAGCAATTAACATGTAGTTCATGACTCACTTTGCTCACCAGATTCACCACATTCATATACAGTGTGTCCCTGAAAGTCACTAGAGGTATCAACGTTGTAAGTAAGAAACATTTTAACTGAACCACTCCAGTTTGGTACGATAAGGCACTTGTTCTTATCACTGTATCGCTAAGCAAGCAGTTTTACACAACGCATATACCAGGGGAATTTAACTCTTCAAGTGCTGAAAAAGCATTTAGTCAAACATCTAACAGGTTACCTTTTCCAGCTCCACCAAGAAGCTGTCAAGACTCTCATCTGACAGTTTCCCAACTTCAAACATAGTGACTGCATGACTTTTCAAGTTCTGGAACAACAAAACAAAACTGTCTTAATTCTGAGAATGGAATGGGCAAGTAGAAGTTTTATTTAGCAAAACCATTTCTAAACAATAAACAATACATAAGTTTAAAAATAATTACAGCTGTATTAGAGTCAAAGTATTTTATAGCACTACATACTTATTCTCGGCATAATACATTGAACAATTTGGACCTACTGGTGACAGATTTCCCATCATTAAAAAGGCAGTGAGAGTAGAATCAAACAGGAAGGCAATACGCTTTGTGTGTCCACTAGACAGGTTCAGGCTGCTCACGCTGGCTGTTTCAGCTAATAGAGAACAAAAACAAAATACGATGACATTTGTTTTAATTAAAAATAAAATCAGCAAGTTTAAGTCAGATCAATTTTAAAAAGTGGAAGAAAAAACCCATTAGTTACTGCCATACTGAGTAGAACAGGATTCTCTCATCACTTCCAAACTACTGACTGACTTAATTCAGAACTTTGAATCTTTGTGTCAATTCATATCCATAATACAGATCAGCCTCATTTTCAGAACAAACATTATTTGGCTAAATAAACCAACAAGTAGACACCACCTCCCCCACTGTATATTCCGTATGAAAACAGGATCTACACAATTTGTGTTTTACTTGGTTTTAGAACCCTTTACAGCCTATAGCACTCTAGAAATATGAAAATAACTGATCCTAATGTATTCAAATTTACTGTTAGTGCTAACCTGGATCATCTTGACTGTTGGTATCTGTATCTGTGGCTGATGACCCAGCTTCCTGTATAGAACTTCTGTTTTCCCCACTGTCCCATGAAAGCAGCATCTTTTGAGGGTCCAAAGTACTCCTATTAATGTGAATTAAAATCCACATCTAGCAATCACTGTAGCACCAGAGAAGTATCTCTGCCTTCCAGTGCTAGTAGTCCACGCAAAGGCATACCCGACACGTGCCTTTCAATACTTCTAAAGCCCTAAATCTGTCAAGCTTGATGTCCCTGAGTCCTGCTCCGGCTTCAGCAGGGAAGTCTATTTGGGGGTTTGAAAAGACCAGATTTTGAAAGACAAACCTGGAAAAGTCAAACCATCCTCTGAAGAAGAATCCAATGGAAATGATTAATTCACTTTGTTCTCAGTCAGAATTGGCATTAAAGAAAACTCAGGCATAGCAGGAGTTTTATGTGGCTTAATAGATATTGAACTAAAAATCCCTGACAATTCTTAATTAATGCAACTTGGCATTCCAACTTGGAGAGCCCTTTGCTGAGTGGTATTAACATCATTTCCCCAGGATTTGATATAGCTGTACATTTATGCGAGTGTCAGTGACAGAACTACAATGATACCTGACAGTAAGCAGGCAAACTTTATGTTCTGACATCCACTGACAGCAGTGCCAAGAGACATTGTTTCTGTAACAGCAGTTATTGCTTTAAACTCCTGGGGCCAGAAAATACACAATTCAAAGGTGAGCAACTAGGCGTTTAAAGGTCAAAAAGCCAGCACTAAGTAACAGCAAGAAAAGCAGTACATTGAACTTACAGGGTAGAGTACCGCCCCTTATCCTCAGATTAAAAAGAGGTTCAAGCATTCTTGTCATTAGAAAGCCAAGTGAGATGTGCTGTTGCAGAAATCAAAGAAAGCAACCAATAGCTTTACAATCAGGTCTTGGTTCTAGAGCTTTCCAATCAGATTTTGGTTCTAGCTTTCCCTTCAATGAGGAAAAAAAAGCTTATGAAAGAACTGAGACACTTACTTCAGTCTGTTTACTGAGGGAACGTTCTTCCATGATGGATGAAGATTATCCAGGTTTATTACTTGGCCTTTTTTATGAGCAAAGCCTAACCGACAATACATGGACACAGCATTCTGAAGAAACACACATACATGTAATAAGCAACTGATACATAAAACTGTTGCAAGACAGTGAACTTTGCACATCACCAGATGAATTATACACACATACCTTTACTAAAGATAAATCAATCTCTAGGACGTTTGCAAGCTAAAAGAAAAAGAAAGAAGAATCAACAATAATGTATTAACAATGCAGGGCAATTCATCACCTGTGGGCTTCAGCATCTTTTTGTTGGTTTTCTTTCTTTTTAAACCTAGCCTGTACTGGTAGGAGCAATTTTGTCTCCATCAGAAGTGATAAGGTCTCATAATTGTCCCCCGTGAAAGTATGCAAAAGAAATATGAGGTTATCCTCCCCTAATTTCTAAGTTAATCGTGTGTATCGTTTCTAGGTTAATCATGTATACCAGAAGACACACAAAGAGAAAACCAAATCCTGGATAAATTTAATGGGTATTTTTCAGGTGCTTATTCACCCAGTTGTCAGAATAAGACCTTATGAAAATGTATTTCTCATGTTAAAATTATAAATATTTATGCAAATCTGGCATTC
>NW_010271109.1:9811-12418 GCF_000690775.1 Eurypyga helias
AATACCCTACACATTTTCACTGCCAAAGGAAGAAAAAAACTAGTATTTTTATTTCACACCAGAAAAACAGACTCTGTTCCAGTTCTAACTCATATAAAATAGTCTACATTAGTTAGCCCTGTATAAATTCATTGCAGCTGATGGAACTGTTTCACTGAATTGGGAGGTACTCCTTCAAGCCAGAAGCACTATAAAAGTGACATTCAAGATGAAAGTAACAGGCTGGATCTTAAGCCTTGCTACACCTCTAAGTAAAATCCCCTGAAACTGATCCATATCTCTGCCATAAGTATTTTCAGCAGTGTGCTTTGGGCCCTTTCAAGTGTTCCTATCTCCGAGTTCTACTTACCTCTGCCACGTTAGTGTGTTCATCTATTGAAACAAATATCTTGTACAGGAGTGTTTCAAAGTAATCACCTTGTACTCTGTTCATCACAAAACCTTCAAGTGGTGGCACTAAAAAGAAGAATTACTTGCAAAGTTACAATTTGGTAACTTTATTAAACTGAAACAGCATAAAAAAGGAAAAAGAAATTCACACTTAATTTAGTTTTCATGGTACCTGTAATTTTGAGGATTTCCCAGTCACAAAGAATAAAAGCCTAAAGATAGTATACATGGTATTTAAAATTCTCCCACTCCTTAGGAAAAGTAATGGTTGTCAGTATGTTTTCTTATAAAAACTAAAACCACTCTACCTTGCATCATAGCCTTGCAGTCTCCAGCTCATCCACTACAGATAATTCCCAGTCATCCAGCCCATAAAGTGATTTTATAATGTGGATGGAGTTTAAATCATGGCTCTGATTGGAGTGGGACACAAAAAAACCACCCCATCCACACACTCCAGAGCCGAGACTCCCAAAGCTATTGTATAAGCAGTAAGTCTCCTGTATTTAGAGGACTTTCACTTAACTGATCTCTACTGCAGAAGTGACAGGTACTTCTGCATGACCAGGTTGCAAATGATTTACATCTCTGCAGGTTATAGAGGATTCAGAAACGCCCGAGACCCAGCACAGCATAATGAGTTGTTCAAAGGGCAGCCATATGCTGTGCTAGTTTAAGCTCCTACATAGCCCCCAGATACAGCACATGACTACAACTGAAGTGACAAGGACGTGAAGGATGGAACTGATATCTACAAAAAAAGTTGCATCTGTGTATAAAACACAGGGCAAAAGGACCCCTGTCCTTTTGGTAAGGCAGCTACATTTCTCTGTGCTATTCTTCCTTTTCACTACAGACGTATAAGGAGGGTACTTTTAAAGAGTCATGGCATGAATTAACAAGAATCTCATCTTACCTAAATATACAAAATAATCTAAGAATTCAGGTTGAAATAAAACAATGTTTTAATAGGGTTGAAAACATTCAGTCAGGAAAAAGTTCCATAGTTCAAATGTTTTGTATAAGCAAACTCATGCACACAAACAAGCAGCAGCAAAGTCAGAACTACAGGATAACTGAAATGAAACCAAGAAAATGTAGGTATGACACCATTAAACGTTTACTTACCTGCTATACAGCTGTCATCAGATATCGGTACATCAAGATAAATAAATCCTTTGTTATACAAACCTTTATAAATAGAAGCACATCATTTTAGAAAAAGGCATTTTCCAGAGTACTAATGAGACAAACTAGACTTCCCCATCAGCCAATTCAGAATTTAAAGTAATTTTTCCTAACAGCCTCTGCAGTAGAATATCACATGCAATGCATGGATCAATAAACCACATCTAATATTAAACAGGTGTGGCCCGAAACCAGAGTGCTCTGCTTGCAGTCTGATGCAGTACACTTGGAGCCCTACAAGTACTTTCAGGATAGCACAGTAGAATCACAGAACAAAGCAGCTACATTTCACAAGGATGACTGCATCTCTGCCTAGATGCTAAATTAGGTTTCACCATCATCCCTGTACTGCCAAGAAGGAGGGGAGGTTTTATCCAAATCAGTTTTGCCAGCTGAGAATGCTGGCTACATTTTGGTTTTCCCCTAATTGGGCCTAGAAACCATATGCCTCATAGCAAGGATACAAACTAAATCACATCAGTTCTGATGGTCCTCACATATCCTTCCTACACATCTTCACAGAAAGTCTTTTTTACACAACTGCAAAAATGCATTCTGGGGTGTTTCAGCACAAGGCATCAGCAAAGCTGCAGCAGAAACAGAGGGCCACTGCATACAGGAAGGACAATAATACGGTGGATTCTTAAATGACACTTCCCCACACCTAAGCATCTCAACTGAGTGCTGCAGAGTAGGTAAGACGGGGGAAGTTTTTAAGGAAGAACAACACATGTCAGCATGGTTATCTTTAGAGCCTACAGTTTGTAACACCTCTACTCTAATAGAAAAGCATAAAGCTAAATTGCACAGTATAAAATAAGCCAAATTCATTGCCAGTGGTTCCTTTGGTGTTACCCAAGATCACTCCATCTACACCATATTCATCACAGTGGGGAGGAAATGCACCAACAACCCTCAGGTAAAGTGTTACTAAACACCTGAAGTAGAATTGTCAGGATGTTTCACACACAGACCTCAGCCCAGCCATAGCATGTGTGTATAATCTATCATAGAATCACAGACTGGTTT
>NW_010271110.1:0-1665 GCF_000690775.1 Eurypyga helias
TCCCCCGCCCATTCCCTGAGGCGGTGGCCTGGAATGATTGGCAGGCTCTGCACAGCAGAGACCCCTGGATCCTAACAGCAAGGGTTGCTGCAGGTCAGGATGGAGGCTTATTTACAGAGCTACGGAGGGGCCCAGGACTGCAGAGATAGCAGGAGGGGCTGCAGGGCGCTGGGGCAGCCTTCGCACAAAGCTGCACAGGGGCTGGGGAAGAGAAAAAGCAGGGAGCCCAAGGCAGGTCAGAAAGGAGGTCTTGGCAGAACCTTTTGGGAGCCCCAGGACTGGAATAGCAAAGGGCGTCACAGGTCAGGACTGAGGTGTTTTGGCAGAGTTACGCAGAGGCCCAGGACTGCAATAAGAGGAGGTGAAACAGGTCATTGGCATTGGCAGGGATGCGTGGGAGAAAGTTGTGCAGAAGAGCTTGCCTTGCTTTAGCTGAAATGCTAATACTCCTACATGTTAACAAGCACTCTATTTACCCTTAAATACAGGAAATATTTTTTTCTAAAGCCCGCTCCTCTACAGTTTTCCTATGGCATTCCATGTATGGGAGAGAGGTGATATCACAAACTACAGCAGTGATCAGGTGTTGTGTTATTAAATAATTACTGATATAAAAAGCAAAGCAAAACTGAGTTTCCAAACGATCTTGGGAGGTTTGGGTTTCCCAAACTCCCAGACTAAGGAGACTCCACAAAGTCTGCAGACAGGGGAAGAAGTCGCTGTGTAAATTCCCCCGGGACTCAAAGCAATAGCTAATAAGCAGACTGAGGTCTTGGGTATCAGGCTGTAATCTGCTAACTCTTACAATAATGCATTTGCGCTATTTATGAGGTTACCCACGTGTACCTAAATGAGGTCGTTGTACTTTCCAATAATATATGTTAAAGAAAGCATAAAGTTTACCACTTATTGTAGGAAGATTTTTTTTCCAGCAATATCAGGAGTTTGTGAGTATTTGCCTGAGCTGCTCATCAAAATAAAATGAGAAAGTTGCTTCAGGGCAGAATGTAATTAAAAAGACATAAAGTTAAGAATTGTATGGCTAAACCTAAGGCTGGTTAAATCGTTTCCCTCCTCTTTTCTCCTTTCCCCCTCTTCCCCTGAGAATACGAGTTTGGGAAATATTCAAGTTTCATAGTAAACTCTCCTAAATTGTATTGAATCCATCTTTGCTCAGGAGCAAACATATATACTTCCAGAAACATTTAATTTCATGTGAAAAATTAGGAATAAAAAGGAAAAAGAACAGCAACTTCACAGTTGGTATATAAGTCTACTGAAAATTAGTTATTTTACTATGTATTGGGTATTTATCCATTAAAGGGTTAAGAGCATGCTGTTGTATCCTGTCATATTTAAAATACTGAAATCCAAGTTTCATGAGCAATAGGCACATTGAATGTTTTGTGAACAATCTGCTGCAGGAATAATAGCATAAATATAAAGTTTTAATGACATCATTAGAGCAGTGAGAAGATATGTTTGAGATTACCTCTCTGTTGAAGTAGATAACACCTTCGTCAGCAACATGGACGGTGGGACTGAGTGCACCCTCAGCAAGTTTGCTGATGACACCAAGCTGTTTGGTGTGGTCAACACGCTGGAGGGAAGAGATACCATCCAGAGGGACCTGGAGAGGATGGAGAGGTGGGACCCTGCCAACCT
>NW_010271111.1:0-3463 GCF_000690775.1 Eurypyga helias
TTCCTTTCTCTCTTCCTTTCTTTCTCTCCGCCTCCCTTTCTCCCTCCCTTCCTGGCTGCCCCCCACCCCACCCCAGAGGCTCTGTCTTTCCCAGATCAGCCTTTCATTTGGGGCAATCTCAGCTATTTTGTGATTTCTCCTCCTCTTTCTGAGCTGGCGCTCGCCGTTCGGCATTGATGCTCGAGGCTGGGGGCTCTGCCCTGACGCCGCTCGCTCCCCGTTGCAGGGAAGCAGAGGGGCCGCTGCCCCAAGGCTCTGAAGGGCGTGAGTGACCCCGCGGGCGTGATCAAGATCAGCGACGACAGCAGCACCGACTCCGACATGGGACTCGACAGCGACTTCAACTCCTCCCCGGAGTCCGTCTTTGAGACGGACGATGTCATCTTCATCGAGCACACCTACAACGGCTTTGCGGCAGAGCACAGCGGTAAGCGGAGCAGCAGCTCGGGGTCAGCTCCTTCCTTGCTGGGGGGGGCTGGGAACCGGAGCCCCTTCGTTCTGGAGACACCCACCCACCCCGGTGCCCTGCAAGCACGTGCCGTGGCAGATCAGACGTGACCCTTCTGGGCAGAGTCTGGCTAAGGGGACTGCAGGGTCACTGAGCTGATGTGAGGGGACGCTCTTGGCCTCTCCTTGGAATGGTGTCGCTCCCGTGCTTGGGACAGCCCGATGATCCTGGCTGGATTTTATCCTGTGATGCTCAGCTCATGAGGTTGATTCCCGTTAACCTGCTGTGAACAGAGAGCGGGAACACTCCGCCCCACGTGCTCCTTTCCCCACAGAGGGAATTCATCCCGTGCTCAGCAGCGTGCGCTGCAAGTCGGGGGGAGGGTGTCTCTGCCTGCTCACACAGTGTCCCCACAAGCCCTTTGGGACAACTTTTTCTCTGATTTGCAGTTACCAGGTAACTAAACACCTTTTACATTGCAGGTAGTTTCCACATGCTGCCTTCCCAGAAAGAGGCGCATGGCCTGAGAGAACTCGAACGTGTGGAAAAGATGAAGCAGGACCTCCTAGTAAAAGTAAAAGCACTGGGCAAAGAGCTACCTCTCAATACCTTGGACGAACTGATCAATCACTTTGGGGGCCCGGAGCACGTGGCTGAGGTACTCCTCGCAATCAGGAGCGCGTTTTGGTGGCAGTGGGAGATGGGAAAAGGGGGCAGGGAGGGGAGTTCCTGCTGGAAGAGGGTTTCCTCCCCCATCTTGCAAGCTGAGAACTGACTTTCTGCGCCGACTCGCTGCGCCGTGCGGGTCTGTGCCCCCTGCTAACGGCCTCTCTCCTGTGGGCTGTGTGCAGATGACGGGGCGGAAGGGCCGGGTCGTCTGCAGGCCGGACGGCTCCGTCGTGTTCGAGTCCCGTGCGGAGCAAGGCCTCTCCATAGACCACGTCAACCTGAAGGAGAAGGAGCGTTTCATGAAAGGGGAGAAGGTGAGTCTGGTTCGAGCCAAAGAAACCTCCGAACATCCACACGGGAGCGAGTGGGAAGGAGAGGGAGGGAGCATCGGCGTGTTTGTGCCTTGCTCAGGCCAACAAGGCTCTGCAGCTCCGTGACTCTTCGACCAGCCGGAAGGTGACAAGGTGTCCTGAGTCCCTTCACGCGCTGGGGAGTTGTGCTTCGGGCTTTTCCTCGAAGCAGTTTTGCAGATGTCCAGGAATCCCACTCCCCTCTCTCACTTGTTGTCTCTCTCCCTTAGCTCGTAGCAATAATCTCCGAGGCCTCCAGCTCAGGTATCTCTCTCCAAGCAGACAGACGGGTGAAAAACCAGAAGCGGCGGGTCCACATGACTCTGGAGCTGCCCTGGAGTGCAGACCGGGCCATACAGCAGTTTGGTGAGAGCTGGGTCTTCTTGGGCACCGTCTCCCTCCCCGGAGCGTGGCTCAGACGGAGCCTCGGGAAGGCGGCTGCGGCCAGGCGGGTGTATTTAGCTTTTTGGGATACACCACCTTGCAGAGAACAGTGTTCCTGTGTTTTGCCAGGGTGGAAATGCAGACATAAAGCAGTTGTGAGTGGTTTATCCTGTGGGGAAGGTTGGGGTTGGCTTCCGGAGTGATTTGCAGCGTGGGAAGCGAGCCGTCCCGTACACGTTAGCAGTGTGTTCCCCTGAAACCTGCCGGGGGTACCTGGGGATTTCTGTTCCATCCCGGGGCGGCTGCAGGGTGGGGAGGGATGAGGGATTTAATGCCCATCCTGGCTCCAACTGAGGAGTCACTCCTCAGCCCCAGAGGGCCAGGGCTGTAAACTGCCACAGTCTCAGCAGCACCAGGGTGCTGAACGCGGCCGTGCCTCCCTTGTTCCCCCCCAAGAGATCTCCTGTGGAAGCAGACATACCATGGGAAGGCTTTGGCTCTCAGCTTCCCATCCAGGAGCAGACACCCTGTACCAACCTTTCCCTTCCCGTGTCCCCGTAGGTCGAACGCACCGATCCAACCAGGTTTCTGCTCCAGAGTACGTCTTCCTCATCTCCGAGCTGGCAGGGGAGAGGAGGTTTGCCTCCATCGTGGCCAAACGCCTGGAGAGCCTGGTAAGTGCCCTGCAGCGCAGGGATTCGTGGGTCGGTTCCGGTTCCCTCGGAAGAGTTTCCACTGCGGTGCTCCCGCTGGCATGGGCAGTGTAACGAGGGCGGGGGTTGCGTCACCCCCTGACGTTGCTGCTGTGGGATGCGGGTGGCTTTCAGCATCCTCGGATTTGGGAAAGGAAGTGAAGAAGAATACGTAACCAGGGCGTCAGGAGAATTTTCAGGGAAGCAGAACCCAATTCCAGATGCTGGAATTCCCCCACTGTTACAGCAATGTAAACCCATCTGTTTACAGAAAGCTGATGAAATAATTAATGGGATAATTAATTTGTTTCATTTTTCTTCACTTCTGATAAATCCCCACATACTTTGGTAAAGCCTCAATTTTCCAGAGGAATACTGCCTCCCCCTCCTCCTCTGGTCCTGCCTCTTCCCAGAGGTGCTCCGGCCGTCCTTCCCTGGTGTGTCGCAACAGCTAAAAGAACTTTTTCCTTGGTCTGCCTTCCCAGGGTGCCTTGACTCACGGGGACCGCCGGGCCACCGAGTCCCGAGACCTCAGCAAGTACAACTTTGAGAATAAGGTAACCTGGGGCTGTTCTCTTGGGGCAGGGGTTGAGGTAGTCGGCAAGTGCCTTCCGTGGGAGCCGGAGCTGGAGCTGGAGCCGGGAAGGTCATTGCTGGCATCTGCAGGCAGGAGCTGGCCTAGCAGCCGGCTCCCGGGTGTCTCGTGTAAGGAGCAGGGAATGCCTTGTGCATCCAGCACCATGCTGGCGGGAGGTTCCTGCTCCCACAGGCCAGCCGGGAATCGTAGAATCATGGAATGGTCCACCCCCTGCCATGGGCAGGGACACCTTCCATAGCCCAGGTTGCTCCAAGCCTCATCCAGCCTGGCCTTGGACACTCCCAGGGATGGGGCATCCACAGCTTCTCTGGGAACCTGTCCC
>NW_010271111.1:3844-5328 GCF_000690775.1 Eurypyga helias
CATTCCCCGCAGTGCCAGCAGAAGTGTGTGTGACGCTCTGTCCGCTGCTCGGCTGCCCATGGAAGTTTGTCCTGTGCCTGACTCTTGTCTTCTTTCCCAGTATGGAGCTAAGGCACTGGACAGAGTTCTCTCCACTATCCTCAGCTACACGGAGAACAGGGTGCCTGTGCCCAAGAGCTACGACGGAGGGGAGCGTGCCTTCTTCCAGGGTAAGAACATGACCAGCTCGGGGGTTTCCGCTGCGTCTTGCTGTCCGGCTCAGCCCAGGTTTGGGACACTCGGAGAACCGAGCAGCGGGCTGGAGTAGGTCAGGGAGAGGGAACCGTACCGCTGGGTTAGCATCCCACTCCTGAGCAGAGCAGTCGCACCCCCCTGATGCGTGTCACCCTGCCAGGCGTGGGAGAAAAGGGTCTGGGGGAGATGTGGCTGTGAAGTATCAGGCACAGCCGGGGGGAATCCACGCTGTGAGACTGCTGGGGGGTGGGGGCTTGACCCGGAGATGCACAGCCTGGTTTCTGCCGTTCCAGAAATGAAGCAAGGCCTCATCTCCGTGGGCATCTGCTGCAACCAGATGAAGTACGGCACCGTCTCAGTGGAGAAGGGTACGTGTCAGGCTCTTCCTGCTCCTGCGCAGGGGAAATGAGAGAGGTGGGGGTGTCGTGGGTGGGCTGCTCCGGCGCACAGCCTCGGGGGGTTTGCTGTGCAGCCGGGGAGCTTTGCTCTGAGGGGGAGGGTCCTGTGAGCATTAGCTGGTGCTGGGGAGGGTCCTGTGGAGAGTAACCTGTGCTGCAGGACAAATTTCCCTGCAGCAGCCTGGAGGATGAATCCATGGGCTGGGGATGTGTTGGGTGGCTGTCCTTGGGAGCGTGCCGGTGGGTGCCAGGCCTGTGTCACTTCACCCGCCACGCTCTTGCAGACTGCTCCATCACCAAGTTCCTGAACCGCATCCTGGGTCTGGAGGTGGACAAGCAGAACATGCTCTTCCAGTATTTTTCGGACACCTTTGACTATCTGATCGAGAAGGACAAGAAGGAGGGCAAATACGACATGGGCATCCTGGGTAAGGAGAACGAGGGGTGGCCAGATGCAACCCCGGGGTTCCTTGTTGCCCCTGCGGTGTCCCCACGCGGCATCAACCCTGAGACTCTTGCAGGGAGGGGAGGTGGTTCGGGACGGTGCATCTTACAGCTGGTGTTGGTCTCTCCTAGATTTAGCCCCAGGAGTGGATGAGATCTATGAGGAGAGCAAGGAGGTCTTCCTGACCCCCGGGCACCCGCAGGACGGGCAGGTCGTGTTTTATAAGGTAGGCAGCCTGCACAGCCCTCTCCAGTCCAGCCTTCCCCAGTGCTTCCCGGTCTGGGGCTGCGAGCTGCTGGATCCCCCGCCCCGGTGGCTTTGTGTCATGTTTGTGTCACATCTGTCCTGGTCATGAGCAGGGGCTGGTGCTGGGGGTTGCCCCGAGGAGGGAAGGAGAGGGACAGCGG
>NW_010271112.1:0-2043 GCF_000690775.1 Eurypyga helias
AACCTAAATGATTCTATGATTCAACAGTCCCACCTGGAAGCCACGTGTCCTGAATGCAAACACAGGACTGTTTTCTTGGTGGCTGCAATCCTTCTCTGGGGGTTAAAGCGCCCACAACAGCTAAGTGGTTGCTCACTTACCTTCGTAAACAGTGAGCATCAGTGATGAGCTTGGGGCATCCTGCACACAGCTCCCACAATGCTAAATCTGCACAGAACACTGCCCCTTCACCGAAACACCTCTGCTCTGAAAGCAGGAGATGTACTGCTTTGCAGTAGGCTGCCCCAAAGGCTGCATTGCACTGGTCTGTGTGTAAAGCCTGGTAGTCGCAGTAATAAAAACAATATATTATCCAGATTTCTCCTGGCTTCTTAAGATGAAGCGAACAGCTATCCAACTGGCCAGATGTTCTAGCAGCATATGGGGACCATAAGGAAAATACCAATGGTCATATCACATCAGATCAAAGGTCTATCCACTTTAGGGATGCTGTTCCCAAGTGTAACCGCTAGCAGATGCCTCAGGAAGACTGTAACAACGCAAGCATGTACTGCTACTTTTCTGATTGCTCACTCACAGTCCACAGATTTGGGGCTCACTGGTCTCTGAAGTCCATGGAATGCGTCGGCATTTTGTAGCCCTCTGTACTGCAGTTTCTCTTCCCTGCCATAAGTAAACTTTCAGTGTCCATTGCTGTCTGAGTCAAGGAGTTCCGGACTGATTGTATCGTATTTGCTCTGAGGCCTTTAGTTCCTGTTTTCATTTGGTGGTCCTTCTGCTGTGTTATTAGGAGGAACATTAAAAAAGCTCCTTCTCCAGCCACAGATGAGGTTACAGATTTCTTTTATACTCCCTTTTTCCTTCCCTTTATGGAGTCAAGTACCTAGGCAAAGAGTTTTCCACATGTGGAAACCATCATGCCTAGGGTCACCCTTGCTACACTTTTACTTTTCCTAGCTCTCCTGGGCCTTTTTTTTTTTTTTTTTTCATCTGGGGGTTGAGACCAGACCAGAAGTTTCATTTGCACTGTGACTGAATGAATGAACTTCATGGAACAAATGGAGTTCACTCCTTTATGGAGGGGTGGGCTGGGCTAAGACCAAAAAGAAGAGGCACATGGCAGCAATCTAATACTCCAGATATTAAACCACAACCTAATGGAAGTTAAAAATGTGGAAGATGGGGAAGTGGCTTAAAGCCTCCAATTCACAAGTAAATATAAGGGAAACATGGAATACAGGTGGGCTTTTTACAATTATTTCTATGCTGAAATATGAAGATGAAACACACAAGAAAACTATTTCTGGGATGCCGTCTTTTTGTCTCAAGTCTGCATGGCAGTACCACTTCAGGTGTTGCAGGTTAGCAGACCTACAAAGCTGCTTCATACACACAGGCCCACCACATCTGACAGAACACAATTGCATGCAGCGAAGCACACAGGAGTTACTTGTTATACAGCTGAGTCCAAAGCTTCTTTCTTGTCATGGCGTATTTTTGGCTTTAAATGGAACACCATGGTTCTGAGATAAGGTTTTCTGTGCACAGATTCAAACTGTTTCCCTGTAAAGGCTTCCAAAGATGTTTCCTTGTCTTCTTGGCAAGTACAAAGGTACCTAGCAATATCACACTTTGGAAACTGAAACTACTGGGGTAGTTTCACTTACGTTTGCTTATTTGCTTCCTCTCATTTAATAAAAGAAACATCAGCTAAAACAGCAGTACCCTGTTCTGAAGAAGCAGACATCTACCACGTAGGAAAAAGGTAATTCCCTTGGACTCTAAGTCAAGGGAGTCACCTTGCATGTCTCACTCTTGGCTTCAGGAACTTAGTATTGTCAACACGCAAGTGCTCTCTTATGTTACGGGGCATTTTGGAAGCAATGTGCCAGCCCTGCCCTGTTGCCAGCTGCAAGGCAAGAACCTCATTCCTATAGTCATATGTGCAATGCTGGGGGCTTTGAGGAAGGTTGTTATAAAACCATGCAAATAGCAGGACCCCTCTCCTTTCCTCCCCCTTAAGAAATATTTGATGCTTGAAAA
>NW_010271112.1:2059-5192 GCF_000690775.1 Eurypyga helias
TTCCCCAGCGGGATTAGCAAAAACATCCTTCCAAGAGCTGCCACTCAGAAAGGAAATATTTGAACTAAGAGTTAACAGAGGGATGTATTTGAAGTAAGGCATTAAAGACCTATAGGAGCTGACACGGCTCTCCTAACTATGGGATCTGAGACAGTGTGGAAGAAAACAGGCACCTAGCATCACTGGGAAAATGGATAAAGAATAGGCAACAGATAAAAACTGTGTGAGGCAAGAAACATAATTTGAACTACCAGCAATTTCACAATGAGGATAGTGAATTCTCAGTATTTTCATCTTGCAAAAAAATTCAATGTAATTTAAAATAAATTAAAAGAAAAGGAGGGCAGAGGAGCGTGAGGAAGGGTAATTTTCTTTTCCAAATAAATACGGTATCAAAAAGAACAGAGATTTGAATAGGAAGTGGTAATCTTGTGTGTCTTTGGCTGACAGTCTTTTTATCGAGTTCTCTTGAATGAAGCAAGTTTGTTTGAAGGTGACCATGGTGCCAAATATCTGTGAGCTCTAGCATGGTCAAGGGAGCACAAGCAGAGAACAGCAGGCACATAGTATGTGAGGAGAGCCAGAAGATGGTACTTCTGCCAGTGTTTGTAACATTTGTGATCAGCTACTGGTCTGGGAATATAAAGATTTCTCTTCCACACTCTGTGGGTGCAGGGAAAAATTGGGGAGTGGAAACTGATCTCTTTTGAAACTGTAAGTTAATCCCTTACGTCCAGGATCAGACTTCCTAAGTCCAAAATGCATTTGCCCTAGTCATACAGGAAAGTGGGAGGATTAATAAAGTAAAATTAATGTAATGCTTATACAACACTAAAATACACACAGGCAGTCAAACTCTGCCAGGTGTGATAACTCCAGCCCTCATCCCATTACCCATGTAAATGTATTCAATCCAACTGATAAATAAGTTAAATGTATTTAGGGTAACATGACTTCCATGCTTAACTCAGTAACCGTATGTGCTGAACAGTGATTTTCAAGGAGTGTAACATCTTATACCAAAACAGACCACTCTCCATAAAGGTACTGTCGGTACAGACAAGGCATATACTTCACTTTTTTTTGATTCATGGTGAATGCTGTTAATAGACTTATTTCTCAAACTCTGGATAAAAGGAATGTCAGAACAAGCCCAGGTATTAGTACAACTATGCTATGTGACTTTACTGCTCCATCTCTTATCCGGTGTTTAGAGAAGACTTGGAGCAATTGAGGGGTAGGAGGAAGGAGGGGGAAGGAGCATTTATGTTGTCTGAGAGCCTACAGCCAAACAAATGTACATCCTGACTGATTTAAAAGGTAATTTAGTTTGGAGCTTTTCACTCAGCACCTGGCAAAAGATAAACCTGAATAAGGCATTAAAGAAAGTTCATTATGAACACTTCAAAACTCTCCTCCTTTCTCCATGCTGTCTTCCTCTAGGACTTTTTATATAATAAATGTGCTTATCTTTGTTTTCAAGGAGCTCCTGAAATATGGTTCTGCTTGTCTAAGACACAAACAAAATCTCCAAGGGTCTGTGAATGGCAGGCTGAACTTCCAGAGTTGCTAGCCGGGGGTTAAGAAATGATCTCCACTATAAACCAAGGACTCACCCCTATAGGTTTGTTAATGCCATCGTTTCACGGAGACTGAAGCTACCATGCCATACTGGAGGGGCGGTGAACCCTGGTTGCTCAGTACCACCGTCTGCTCTAGGATTGTGTAGGTTTTTACTGAGTTCCTCTCCCAGTGCAAGATATTTGTTGACCTTGACCTCGATAGCACAGAACCAGCATATTAAACACAAAAGGCGTGTTACGTGCGTTACTCCTGTTTCTCCATGCACCCTGCCAGGAAGGGTAGCCGTGCAGACGTAAGAAGTGATACAGGAGTCCCATATGGCTGTTACTGGCTCTGCAAGACAGTTGACACCAGAGCAGGCTGTACTGGATGAACAGAGAAGACAGGGTAGGAAGCTGAGGCGCTAATGCCAGCTGGGATACTCCAGTCCTACCTTTGCTGCGTGATAACTAGGCAAGGTAGAGGTATCTCTGTCACCAGCGTAGCTGGGTGCCAGACCCTGCGCTGCCCCTCACGCAGCAGTGCCACCACCCCCTCCCATGCAGCCTGGGGGGTGCAGGCACACGGGTTGCAATGCCCGGCTGTTGGAGAGCCTCGCAAAGCAGGTCTGTGCTGCCCAGAAGCACGCAGACCAGGCTGGACCGAAGCGCAAAGGTTAATAGTTTGGCTGATTAGAGCAGCTGTAATCAAGTCAAGGACCACGCTTGTTACTCACTTCGGGATGCGCTTGTCTCGAATCACATGCTAGTCAGCGTGTGGCTTTCCCCTTAGCTCTGCCAGAGGAAGGGTAAAAAGCTCCTGTTACCTTACGGGCACTCATGAATATCTTCCTGTTGTCTGCCATCCGAGTGTCATAGGCCACCAGACCTGTCTGCCAGAGCACCTTCAGATAACTCTCTTCAGATGTCTGCAGGGAAAGTGTCAAGGCTAACACAAACATACATAAAATGGGCCTTCACGGGTGACCCGGCAGTGGGGAGCGGTCAGGGTGGCTGGGGAGAGGGCTGTTAAAGTCTCTAATGAGCAATGGCTCCTTCAGGGGAGAGGAAAGCGACAGGAGAAAAGTTGCAGGTGGCCGCACAATCCCTTGATGTGACTACAGCTGCGAACCGAAACTAAGAGTTCGTTTCTTACACGGAAGTAACAAAAGGAGGAGATCTAACACACCGCACCCATTGTGTGCCTGCCACTGTCAGTGCCTGAATATCACTGTTCATGCAACTGGAACAAAACCAACGGATTTTCTTTATGGCTGATATGGTTACTAATAAGGTTTGCAATTTTGGAATTTTTTAAAAAGAACAAAAATCTGCTACATTTCCTTCAAAATTTCCTATTTTGCTATCAACTGGATTTTGGCAGTAGTTGAAAATTCACATCTTAAAAGTAAATGTAGGGGCTTTTAAAGGGTGATTTTTCCTCTTGTCATGTCAGTTTTCATCCTGTGTGTGCCTATGTTTTACACATAAAGGAAGAGACATAATTAAACTTCGTCTGTCTACACTTTAACATCAGCATCCCTGAAGATACTGAAAGTCAGGATCTGACT
>NW_010271112.1:5230-6862 GCF_000690775.1 Eurypyga helias
GATTTAAGAGAGATTTTGAGTTTGAATGACAATGGAAACAGACATTTATATACATAGACACAGGTACAGGAATATATGTACACATATCTGTACCACAAACACATACTACCTGTTAACAAGACACTAAAACATATATATTTCACATTGCTTGAAAACTGTTGCCATGATAATAATGATTCAGCAGCTCTACTCCAAATGGTTCTTGCCTTCATCCTTTGTAACTTCATATGACAAACCCTTGCACGATTTCAGTGGTACAATATTCTTTTTTGAATTTTATATACTTTTTCATGATTATTCTCTTTCAGATTTTGCTTTGGCATCAAGGCACTCATGATCTTTCTGTTACGCTAGCAAATAAATTCTTAAAAGATTAATTTTACCACAGTAACTTATGAATAGTGTGGTCATGGCTAATTTATCTAGATCCTTTCATGCTGATTACTTAGAACACCCAACATGTACATGTATTTCACTGTGCCTGTCTATGTTGTCTTTTGTTCTCAGTGGTACTGATTCCCTGAATGAAAGCTGAGACTGACTGAGAGCTGCTCCTTCTTGAAGATACCAGCTGATGACAGCTCTGAAGGATGTATGTGAATCATTGGGAAACAGAAGATGGAAGTCATCTGGTAACGTTTACCTGGTGGTTCTGAAAGGTAGTAACATGTGTAGGACTCCATCTCTTTCAAACTTGTTTTAGAAAACCTCCACAACAGATCTTACCTTGCAAAGGGCTTTTGTTGGAGACCTGCACATTACTACTGCCTACAATGGCTTTATGATATGACTTAATCTTCAAGAGCACTGTTCACTTGTGTAATAGCCAAGTAGCCTACACTGCCAGTAGTGTTATTATTTAGGCAGATCATCAGGAAAGTAATGACTGTCCAATGAGGCAGTTCAAAGCACTCCTTTATAAACATGTTGATCCCTTATGTTATCTTCTTGCAAAGCCCAGCAATGCAAGGGAGAGTCGGAAACTGGCTCCAGGTTTTATTGTGGTCCTGGTCATTCAAAGAGTCATTTCCTTCTCTTTCAGGGATATAAAGAGGCATATATTATGTGGGCAGAAGATTCTGTGTTCTGGTCAATAACACAGGCCACAGAGGTCAATGGCATTCAGGCAAGTCTGCCTGAAAGCCCCTATAAATTTTCAAAGGTGAGGGAAGAAGATTTAGAGACTGGATGTGTTCTCCCTGTGCAGCAGGAAAGATAAAATGCCACTCCGTAAATGGGAACAGAATATTAAGTCCCATAAAAACCGTAAGAGGCTATACAGTCTCCTCAATGGGGGCAGAATTTTGCCCACCCAGGCTTTATTTTACTGCAGGGACACATAAAAGGGCTCTTGAAATTAATGCTTAGAAAACAACTGATTCACCAAGGCAAAAGCTAAAGCTTTATTTCAGCCTCCTCTTCTGCCCCCATTCCTCTTTTGTCACTCCCTATTTTGATGCAGCACCTTCAGAAGAGGCAATTTGTCACTGACACAGTGATGGAAAATCACACCATTCCTCTTTTCCAGATGTTTCTCGCTTTCTGCTTCCAAAACAAAGTTGGCACAGGTCCAAAGAAATATGCCTATTCTCACTACACTTAGGAATATAATTGTCGTGGTTTAACTCCGGC
>NW_010271113.1:0-8074 GCF_000690775.1 Eurypyga helias
CAGCACCTGGGCACCTGCACCCAGTGCAAATTCTGCTCAACAGTATTCTGAACTTGGTTGCTCCCAGGCCAAAAGGATTATGCAGGAAGGAACAAGAAGGAGGTGCACTTCTTAAATTTGTTCCTGAAATGGGATCCTGGTCCTGAAACTTCATGATGATACCAAGCTGAGTAGGTCATACTTTTTCAAAGCTTCAAAGATTTAGATGAAAAAAATCACTTTAAAAGACTCAATTATTATGATGAAAAGGTCAAAATTGTTTCAACCAGCTCTCTGCCACTCCTTACACCTTTTACAAAAAAACTGAATCATAGGTAATGCTTGGTATGCAGTCAATATTACCTTCTTGTTTTTCAATATACCCCTATAAAGGGAGCAGTATAAAATAAAATATTTTTACTTGTTTTTTTATGATCTATTAATTAATGTTTGACAGCACAGACAGAAGCAAACAGAAGTACAACATAATTAGGCTTAAATTTTAATTGGTAAACTTAGTAACATTGTAGTCTGTGCAAACACGTCTATAAATATGCAAGGAATGATGTAGAACTTGGCTATATGCATCAGTTGGGTTAACAGTCTTTAAGGTATAAATAAGCTACCATTCAAAATGGTATTTCAGGTATGCTGTTCTGGCAGTGAACTAAGATGCTAGGAATCCAGACGCTATCACAACAGTACGAACATGATATAAAATGCACACGCAAGCAAATTAAGAATTCATTGTGGTCATCCAGTGCTAGCAGCATTGGAAATGTCAGTGAACTTGGTATTATAAATATGGAAGACTATCAGGTAGTAAAGAATAAGCTTCTCTGTAGGAGCATTAGCAGGGACGGAATGGCTTAATCTCATTAATCTTCTCTTCACAGATGCAGTGTACAGAGCTCTTGCACCCTTGGAACACTCCTATATCAATCCCTGGCAATCTGTGCTATTCTGTAATGTGGTGGGTTTGAAAACATGCATATATTAGAACAGTAATATATTTTACATGTTGTGTTAGCTGAGGAACATTCCTACTTCTGTGCCCTAGAAAACACACAGATGTCCATGCTGTAGTCAGTTTGTATATAATATACAAAGTGTGTTATACATAGAGGTGTACGCTTCAGCATCGAGATATTTGGGATCGTCTACCAGCATCTAATGTAGGATTCATTGTTCTCCAAGACTGTGACAAACCCCATTTTTATTTTCAAGGTATAGAAACATACTTTGTTTCATCAGCCATCGGTTCATTTGGTACATTCAGCTACGAAAAAAGAGCCTTGCAAATGCCAAAAAGACTTCAGGTGAGCAACCAGTATGTGCCTCGCTGTTTAACCCACATGGTTCGGGGGGCTTACAGTGCGACACATCGTTAGCTCCTGGCCTGAAACACCAGGAGCATGTGTTTAAAAATTGCGTTACACCCTGCAGCAAAGCAAGAAGCCGGGAGAGGGGGGCAGCTTGGGACTGTGAGGAGCACAGGAGGGAGGTGGAAGCCCAGAGTGGGAACACCCATGGCAATCTGATCACACTCCCGTTGCCTTCAAGGCAAAATGTTACCTCGGAGGAGAAGACCTGTGCAAGCAGCATTTGCACTTCAATTCCACCAAGGCTGTTTATATTTTCATGACCCAGGCTGACCCTGTCTTTCTGTCCCTGTTTGGCAGACCCACCTCCTACAGAAGCATCTCCTGCTTAGAGTATTTTTACTGTACTTTCACCCTCTTTCTGGGTTGTGTCTCTTTTTTTTTTTTGTTTAAATGCTTTTTTCTTCCACTTTTCTTCCTTTTGTTTCTGTCTTCTCTGATATGCCTCTCATTGTTTCTTTTGTTTCCCTAGCTTTCACCTCTGTATTGTACACTTACTTTGCAGTTCTTGTCACCGCAACAACAAACAGATCAGTTTGTTTCTTCTCCTTCCCTTTCTCTTACCTTTTCCTTGTAGTTTCCTTTCTCTCCCCCATACTGAAAATCGAGCTTACTTTCAGCCACCTCAATGTTAGCTGGACCAAGTAAGTTGAATCCAAAAGCAGGGTGGCAAGAAGATAGACAGTTAGCTATCAGACCAGGACAAGGGGTAACGGGTTTAAATTGAAAGCGGGGAGGCTTAGACTGGATATCAGGAAGAAATTCTTCCCGGAGAGGATGGTGAGGCATTGGAACAGGTTGCCCAGAGAAGCTGTGGATGCCCCATCCCTGGAAGTGTTCAAGGCCAGGCTGGATGAGGCTTGGAGCAACCTGGTCTAGTGGAAGGTGTCCCTGCCCATGGCAGGGGGGTTGGAACTGGATGGTCTTTAAGGTCCCTTCGCACCCAAACCATTCTGTGATTATAGGTTTCTATACAGAATGATGAAGAACAGTAAGTACTGCTGTAGTCTCAAAGGCCATATCAGACACTATGACAATATGAAATGCATCAGTGCCAGGACTTTAAAAATGCTGTGAATCTTTTATCTACCTCATTCAATTTCTTAAATAACTTCAGGAGGTGAGAATTTTTTTTTTCCCCTGAAGGCAAGCTGAGTTCTTGAATTTCTTTGGTTTATTAAGAGACTTCACGTCCCATGCAGTTGTCATTTTCATTTTTTCTTACGTTTCCAGGGAAGAATCAAAGGCTATCAAATGATGCACACACAAACATGTCAGTCAGGTGTAACCACACTTGCAAACAAACTCCCAGAAAAGAGGCAAACTTTCCAGATCTTCCTGTTGTTCAGCCTGACTTGATAGTTCCAGAAAATATGTTTTGTCAGAGTGAGTTCCTGGGTTCTGCGGCAAGAAATGCTCCCCGTGTTCAAGGGGATGTGATAAACAGGAGATCAGTTACATGGTTTAGTAATCCGGTCTGACTTCGAACTGGAGCAATTCCTCTGCAGGCTCAGCGTCGCTCAGATTCAGTGACTGGGGTAGAAGTTTGGGGAGATCCTTCCCATCCTCTGATTGCAGAAAGGGAATGTGAAACGAAGTCACAGCAGGCTAAATGTGACATGCTTCAGCCTGTATTTTCACTTCCAAGGTATCTGAGTCTACAAGATATATGAGAAGGTAACCGATTATTTATTTGATCATTTGAGTTGCTGAAATCCTTTTGCTTATGAAATCAAAACAGAGCAGTGTAGTCTGAAGAAAACACTTAGTTCCCCCGATCACCTACAGCATCCCATCACCATCCCATCTCATCATAGCTCACGATAGGTGATGTTCTCCAGACAATGACTGCATGTTCTGCATTCAAGCCATAGCGAAGAGGGCTATTTTTCCAGGAAGGACGATCCTGTGTACAATCTGTATTACAAGATCTCTAGATTTTCAGCCTATCTAAAACTTAAAATCTTACTGCATACCACAGCTGATATTATTTTAGTATAGATCTCACAATATTAGAAACCGAGTTGGCTATATGAGAATGATAGCTTTTATTTAGAAACTGTATGTAAGGTTCACATTGAAGATCCCAGTCTGAATGTGGCTATGATATCCAGAGATCAGAATACAAACAGAATAAAGATATAATACCGGTGGAAAAAAAAAATTAGACCTGACTTCTTAAAAATTAAGGTTCACAGTGTTGAGTTTAATAACCTTAACAGTAGTCTGTAGTTTTCTCTATCAGAGCTTCCTACTGACAGCTTGTCTACATAAACATTTCTTTTATGAGTGGGAGACATTGCCTGTTAAAAATGTTCATTTTAATTGTCATCTGTGTCCCTTTAAGTAGGCCCTGACTGGTTGTCTTCCTGAACTGGCTTGGAGTTCTGGCGGGGAGAATCCTCTCAGCCTATGTTTGTCTTGCCTAAGTCATTGCTTAGGTTTAGCGTGTCCCCGGGTTTGTTTTCACGAAGTGTAGAGGTCTAATGACCCTCTGGGAAACAGAACTGGGGGTGTCCTGGCAATGATGCCACCCAAAGGTTGCATTCAGAAAACTGAGGAGAGGAAAATGGATGATAGTTACAGACAAACGTGGTTTCTGTGGTGTTTAAACTGCATGGGGCTCAAACAACAACAGAGTGACTGATTACCTGAGTCCCTTGTAATTCGCCAGTCAGCATGGTCAGCCTAACTTTGGGAAAAAAGATGCTTCTCTAAGCATATTCAGAACAATTGCCTTTTACAAGAATATCAGAGTATATCTAGCGCCGTGGAACAGGCACAGCACCAGCTCCCTGGGCATCAAGGTGTTGGTACATCATCGCTCACTGCCTTACCCCAAAAACATACTTTTGGAGCTCCTCTAATGTGTTAGGAAAAGCATGCTGTAGTTCAGAGACAAAATCCTTCTCTTTTCTGTGCTTGAGCATGTGCCTGCTCAGTCCTGTTTTACTAAGAAAGGTGAGTTTATCCATTAGGTAGCATTATTTGGAAAAGGTGTGCTTTTCTCCACAGCAAGCTCACCTCCTAAATTTTCACAGATCTTCACAACTTCTGTTTTTCTGCCGACTAGGGCGACAAAGTACCAACCTAAATTGTCAGAGCAGGACTCAAAGTCCTATAGAGAATGGTATTTTTTTTTCCTCTTATTAAGTTAGATTGCTACACCTTGCCACCCAATTACCTTTACTATTAAAACATATTTAAGTTCTGCTGAGGAAGTTGAGCATAAGCAAAATAAAACAGGATCAGCTGGTTCTTCTTTGCATGGGGGTAACTTGTCAAAATCTTGAGAGAGACTTAGTAAAACCACATCACACACAAAATCAGGTTCAATAAACAGTAGCTAAAGACAGAGATTCTTCTTGCTTTAAGTAAAGAGATTTTACAGTTTCTAATTTTGGCTCTATAGTTTACAGTAAGTATCCTGAAAGCTTTATTTTATGTTTTTGGGTGGAGCAAGTATATGTAATGTCATGTTTTCTTTATTAAAAAATCAGAAAGTAAGAGAAGCTTATGATTTCCTTAATGTGTGTTTGCAGTGCTGCAATCTTCTAGCGTCTTGTCAAACCAGCAAACAAAAAGAACAACAGACTTTTACTCTGTGCTATATCAATTCAGAAGACCCCAAGGTTTTTATAGCTATGGAAGTACTAATACATTTAATCAGTTGTTCAAGTGTACTTTGGGGCCTTTTAACTTTTCTTTTTTCTGTTACTGCTGCATTATAGACCTGAATATTGGCTTTAATTTAACATTTCTCATATTTAAGAGGTTTTGACTGGCAAGTCTTACCTTAAGGTCTCCCTCAGTGTATTGCCTACAACATAACGTCAAGTCACTACATCTTTGGAGTAAATACAAACCCAATCAATATACTAATAAATTTATTTTTACAATGTTTTTGGCTATGTATTGTTACTATGCAGTGGATGTATACATGTGTGTTGTGTAGTAGTAACACAGAGTTTGGAGAAATCATGAGATGACAGCATCCATGAGTGTGCTCTAAGTAAGACCTTCATTAGAAAGGCGTGAAATGTGAATTCATGCACATTCGTAACACACTCAAACTTCAGATTCTGAATGCTGTAAAATGCTATGTGGAAATTATGCTTGTTCCATTGCCTGTCTTGGTTCTCCAAGGTCCTTGGTCCTCAGTCCTCCACACAAAAAGTGTGGAAGAGACAGAAATAAGCATAGCTCTCAACAGCACATTGAACATCTGGAGAACATCTCTGGAAGGACTGCAGACACCTGGGGCAGGGGGGCATGTGTCAAAACAGAACAGTGCCGTGCTGTTGCAGGAGTTGTACCTAATTTTTCCTGTAAGCACCCCAGACCCCATGGGGCAATGACTGTGGAACAATACTCTTGGTGGGAATTTTTTCTTCAATGGAAGATGAATTCAGGCTTGTACATTCAGCCCAGAGAGTATGTGCTTGTTGCTTTCTGTCTTCATTTTACACTTCTTGCATTAGACCTCAGTACTTTTCCCTGCTCACTGTGTGAGCAAGGACCTGCGTCCATGAGACTTGTCTTTACATGAGGAGGAAGATGAAGAGGTTGCTCTGTAGGTTGCTTTGACTTCCCACCTGTCCCCTGGAAGCCCACATGGATAAGATACAGGAACTGCATCTCTACAGAGCAGTAAATAACGAGAAGCAAGTGAGAGTGATAATGGCTAGAACAGGTTGCCATGTATCTTACTACATGTTCAACTACAGGCAGCAAACGTTTGTGGGCAAAACAGTGTAAAAATCAGTGAGAAACCAGATATGGTAACCTGCTTCCTCTGGGCAGTTAGCCTCACTGCCACTAAGTTAGAATATGGATGTAGGTCACTTCATATATAAAGATCCTCGTGGTGCTCACTGTCTTGTTTTTACGACCTCATTGAAAATACTTGATTACAGCTAAAACTGATCATTTTCATGAAGGCGTAATGCATCATGGTGATTACAGTGAATGGCACTGGGTACCTCATCAAACAGGCAATGGACAAAAATGCCTTTATGTCCTGGTCCTGTACTTACGCGCCAGGATTAAACACGTCCATAAGTGTTTGTGTGATGAGAGCTTACGTCAGCAAGTTTTCCTTTGCAGTGCTTGACCTATGTTTTTTTCTTGTAGAAAGAAGTAAAAAGAAGCTCAGTGTACTAATAGATTTGGAAAACAGATTACTATCTTATCTTTATCACAAGTTGTGAGCTGACCTGATACTTGAAGTACTGAGGCAGGGTTGGCCTTACGCTGCATGGAGCTGCAAGCAAAGCTTGCACCCTACATTTTTGCCCCTGTCAGTAACAGTTGTTTTGCCTTCCTGAGCCCATACTGTTTCTTAGCATATATCCCATCCCCTTACTCTGGTCCCCTGGCTGATTTACTCATTTTGGACCAGGACCTCCTCCCAGGTTTTTATCTCAAATAGTAGGTTCTGGTACCGCTGCTGACTCAGTACCTAGCTATTGGCCGAGGCTGGTGAGAAGGCAAGTTCACACCTTAACGGCCGTGCTGCAACACCGACATCAGCTGAATGTGGGTGCATGTTTTATGTGTTCCCTGTGGACCCATCAGCTAATGCGCAGTAGCGTAAAACGGATCTTCAGAAACAGAAGACATGAAACAGGTCACTTGGACTGCTGATAACCAAGACTAGCCTTGATTTAAACTGCTCAGCTGCGGGACTGTGATGTAGCTATAGAAGCCATTTTAAAATTTATAATTAAAGGTTTTAAAGCAGGTTTTGAGTTCACTGAGCCCTCCCTCTCACTTGATTAATCAGTGATTTATACATATATAATGACTTTAACTGACTTAGGGGGTAATTTATGTCATGATGTGCATGATATATGGATCTAAATAGACTAAAGAAAGGGAAAATGGAACCATCTGTTCTCTAGAAAACTGTCTGT
Organism: Eurypyga helias; assembly: GCF_000690775.1. Taxonomy (NCBI): domain Eukaryota; kingdom Metazoa; phylum Chordata; class Aves; order Eurypygiformes; family Eurypygidae; genus Eurypyga; species Eurypyga helias. Next base: position 7,277 of record NW_010271113.1, read on the forward strand.
TGTCAGAGGATTCAAGAACTGTGTTTGAAAAATGTGTTTAGAAAACCAGGAATAAATTTATCTAAACTTCTTGCGCTGTCTGGATGACATTCTCATTGGGCGTATATTGCCTAACAAACAAGGTTAGGAACTCGAGCTTTCAAGCTTTTGCAGGAGTTCATATTCCATACGTTGTTCAAAAGTATGTATTTTTATGAACATACGCAATGTTTTTTGTCCTGCTCTTCACAGTGCTCACAGAACACTGTTTTTGCAGCTACGGGACAGATGCAGTGATCCCAGTGCTCCACTGCCCAAGTTTAAACACCGCCTGCAGCAAACAAGAACTTGGAAGTGACCTTTCCTGGGAGCAGCAGGGGTTTATTTAGGGCAGGGGTTTAAAAGCAGAGGTATCATTCTTTGTGCCACTTCCCTACATACCGAGTAGGGTTTGCCAGGTGAGAAATCGCTTTGTGCCCTTCTCTTACGCACTATGAGCAAGTGAACCACCCCATGAAAAACACTGATGCATACTCCTACCTTTCCACACGCAAACTTTTTACGATCCTCAGCAGGACGCACTCACGCATGCCAACTTCAGCAAACGCGCAGGCGCGTGTGGGGTCAGGGCTTAACTTTCTGCCGGAGGGGGAAAAATCATATAGATGCGCACAGCCGTTGAAATACAGAGGTGGAGTGGTGCGTGCTCCAGAAACTATAGACACCAACTCCAAAGGCATTGGCAAACTCGTTTATGTTCTACGTTTTCTTTGGGGGTTGGTGGGACTTCTTAGGTGGTTTTTTTGGGGGTTTTTTGGG
>NW_010271114.1:0-5686 GCF_000690775.1 Eurypyga helias
ATACTGATAGTGATTAAGTAGTATGTGAGTTTAGTTATTTACAAATTTAGTCATCAGCGCTCTTCTAAGTACTATAACTCCAAAAACTTCGTGTAACTTTTGTCTTCAAGGAAGAGGGTTCACAGATTATGACAATTTAAATCAGGAAAGAAGAAGGTTTGAAAGACTCCTATTTAAAATATTAATAATAACTATTAGGTTGGAAATTAGCTATTTCCCCTGCAATTTCTCAGATAACTACATGTATAGTTTTACACATGGAGATGAACCATTGTTATTCATGGATTCAGCTAAGGATATCTGAATTTTTTTCTTGACTTTGGTGACTGGAGGCTGAGGAGGAGTTGTTATACTAGATTTTACTGGGTAAGTTGTGTTCATGTAGCCATTCATGTACAATCTACTAATGCTAAATGCTAAAAATTATTGATCTTGGGAAGTCCAGTTATACTTCATTTTGTTCATTTTGTTTTGCTTTTTATGTCAAGTTCTGTGTGAGAAAATAATGCCTGGATGAAAGGCAAGTATGAACCAAAGAAGGGGTTTACTATCTGCCTAGGTATCTCATTAAAATTATTTCTTGTGTTCAGTCTGCTTCTTGGAAAATAGATATGTGAGCTGGGCTAAAGACTATGAAAACTTGACTTCTGTTTAACCACCTACATGACAGCTGTGTATGCACAAGTTAATTTGTACTTATACCTTGATAACTTGTCACAGATTGGCCTCTATCTACATTTTGCTGAAATGCTTAAGTTAGCTACAGTATTACTTGCATCTCCTACTACTGTGATTAGCTTCCTAAAATGGAAACTCAAATCTGAAGCTGGTTTTAGAGATGACTGTCTCTGGATTCACTGAAGGCAGTAAATTCATCAGCAGGACTACTGACTTGTGAGTCTAGGTTTTCTTCACAGAAGCTAGATGAAATTAATCTGCTTCCTATCACTAGGTTTACTCAGGTAGAACCTGATTTTGCAAAGGCCTTGGAAACCCTTCACTGCTTATGAACAGTTTGGCAGTCGTCGTCTGTTAGTGCAAATGTTACTTTGGAATCACTACTCAGAGCTACAGGAAGAACCAGAGTTCAGTGTGAAAACTTTTGCAGGTGACACGAATAAGTTCTATAGAATTGTGAATTCACTGTGTGTTCACTGCCTAAATATTTAATAACATGTGACAATACAAAGAAATTGAAATATACATCAAAAACCACTTGAGGTAAACGTCATCCTGTGACAGAGAATAAGAAATGAAACTCTTTTAAAATAGTTACATACATTATAATTCTGTTTTTCTATGAACCATCATGTACCCTGTAGTATGTATTCTCAAAATGGAATAAAAATAAATTCAGAAATAATAATTATATTTTTAAAAATGGATAAGAAAAAGCCTGTGTCAGGGTCCAAGGCTTGACATAAAACTTCTCTCAGGACTCAAAGTTAGAAGCAGAAGCAAGTTTTATTTTTAATTTGAATTGTATTTGTAGTGTGCCTCACACAGTGCATCTCTGGTCCATAGCTGCAGCTCCTTGTCTTTCACTATACGATGGTGTTGTTAAGTGGTACACAAATAACCACCACATTCTGGATGATCAATCCAGGACAGAATCCTGAGATATTTTACTTCCTGAAAACAGAATCTGACCATTACATCCATCAGAAATCAATGTTCCTGGCCAATCATCTTATTTAAGCCCTTTCACAGTGCATGCACAAACAGAAACAAATGCTCTCCTTCCCTTTTGAGCACACTAATCCAGGCCCTCAGAGGAGGGCACATACTGCTCAGCATCTGAGTTGGAAAAGCACTGGTCAGAAACCAGACTATGAAAAGGTCTGTGTACAGTGCACCTAAATGTTACATAAAATATGAAGGAGAATATAATTGCATGTTTATTTAGTGTATTGGAAAAATGCTGTACTAGTTTACACATGTTTCTGTGGAACACTCGCAATACCTTGGAGAGAGTAAAAAGCAAATGTGGGCTCTGAGAAGTAACTGGCTTTGAATTCTTACCACAAAGTAATGGTAATTTTCTGAATTTAGTTATGCTTAGCATTTAACCACAGATTTACAACTTTACCTTTTCTGTGGCTTGGGTTTTTGGGGTTTTCTTTTTTGGTTGGTTTGTTGATTGGTTAGGTTTTTTGGGGTTTTTTATAGGATGGAGGCTATTCTTGGAGCATGATAGTCACTGTCATGTTTGAAGCAGAGCTGTCAAAACAAATGCATTAGGTCATGCAGTGCACTCACTGTTTATCTCTATGGAAAACATTAGAATAGAGAGGTCTGTGGTCTTGGAGATAGACTAGCAATTACATATTGATTGCTTTCGCTAACACGTTGTGTACAATTCTAAACAAATGCAAGATCATTTCTGACTCCTTTCTTTTAAATACAGATATTTGTCGGTGCATTCATTTGAAAGATTACAAAATATGAAGCCGTTTTTACAATTGGTTCACTTGGGCTTCAATTGATTCGGCTCCTATAAAAATACTCCATTTGAAGGGAATGTCAAAAGAATCAGCGGTATCTCAGCTCCATTCCACAAACAGGACTTTTACTTTAGGTTACAGAAAAACAATATTTGGCTTGCAAGGGAGGATGGAAACTGTCCTTTCTTAAAGCTGCAAAAAAAGCTGGAGAGCCAAGAGGGTTTTGTCCTGACTTTGGCTTCTTGCAATGCATAGTTCTAATCAACCCTCATCTCTATGATCCTCTTTTCTACCTTTGCTGACACAGTTACTGGAGAAAACAAAGGGTGTGTTGCAATGCTAGAATCTCTATTACATGCTCTGAACACACAAAATGCCTTGTAAATGGCATCTAGGAGTACAACTGCTGTCTTTTACTGTGGAGAGACCATATTGTACATCTGACTCATTGGTCATCTGTGAGTAGTCCAGAGCAAGTATGATCTATCACAGCTGAGCACATTAAACTATTTACAAAACACCTCCTAACTTTCTGTGTACAAAACAGTGTCCTATGTGACATTTTTGCATCTCAAGCAAAATTTCTACTGAGTAGTTACAAGTGCCCTAAGTTTGATCAGTTATACAGCAGAAACTCATTGGGCAAACCTCTGAGATGGTTCAGAATCTCCACCCAGCTCACTGAAGCATAAAAATGGTGCCTATTAATTGCTCTGGACACATCAGGAGATACCTGTGACAATCTCTGGGCCAGTCCAAAATTCTTCCTTGAAGAATTCCTGTGGCCACTAGTCAAGTGCTTTTTTGTGACAGTGGCTACAAATTCAGTCTCAAACTTCTTATCAATCCACTGACTAGTGGGGAGTTCCTGGACCATCCAGAGAATTGGGACATTTCTGATCTAAAGATACAGAAATCAGTCTCTGAATTCTAGATTACATTTTTTCAAAGGTAAATTGAGATGACAAACAGTCCTCCTGGATGTCCCCAGAATTTTTTCCTACATCTGCCACTAAAAGAAATTTTCTTATTGCTAAAGACCAAATTGAAACCAGCAAATTATTCTATTATTTCTAAATACTGGAAGGGCTGAATTCCAAGTTTTCTTCTGAGGCTTTGCCCTGGGGTTTACACAGGTCCCAAGAATGAGTATTCTCATTCACATACATGACAGTGATCTGCTGGAGTGGTTCAAGTTTCAGTTGGTTTGGCAAGATATCTGTGGTCATATGATCTCTGTATCATGTCTCTATGAAGTAGAAGAGAAGTTTGGGGTAAACAGGCATATGGCAATGGAGGCCAACATGGCAGAAACTCAGGAGTAAAATTTACTGGAGTTCTCATGGGTCTGTTATTTAGCTTAGTAGCTAGAATACTATCCACAGGATTGTCCTCCCTTGTTCTGTTCCATTTGATAAAATGTTTACCAAAATAAACCAACCAAACAAATAAAAAAAACTGGAAATAAATATGTGCATTTTCCTTTATATGCCTAGTAACTGTAGACCATAAAATAAACACGGACTCTCTTTGGGGTGATAATAGCTGAGAAATAATAGAACTGTTTCATATCTTTCTAATTAACACAGTTTCTGTCAGAAAATGCTTATCCCATTAAATTAAAATAGTTTGCTGCAATGTATCAATTTCATCATAACTTCCAGGAGGATATTATCAAAGTTTCATTTCAACTTTATTGTTCCAACATGTATGAAATATAGTATAAGGAGTGATGAAGACAAAACAAAAATTTAAGACAATCCAAACAAAATACATCAGCAAGATAAACCAAGTATTTGCTTCACAAAAAAATCATAAATTAATGTTTTTAACTTTCCATCTCAGTTTAAAATGAATGTCCATCTTAATATCTCACAGTATGGTGCTGAATGTAAATTTCATATTCCAGTCAGCTCGACTACTGCATTGCTTTTAAAGGCCTATACATTGTCTAACTAGCACTGTTCTATCAAGAATCTAAGCTTTTATATTTGGAAAAAAGAGAATAAATCAAACTGAGATAGTACCTGACAGTGTTCTTTATCTCATTGCAAGTTACAAGTGATAGCATTTCTTCTCATTTATGGAGAGAACAGCTGGAATAAACCAGCCTCAGTTTTTGGTGTCATGGGTTATACATTTTAAATAACTCCCTTTAAGTGACTTTTCTACATGGTAAAGCTAATCTAATTGACTAGGAGCTGTGTAATAATTGATTCGCTATACAGTCCTTAGTTATTCCAAAATAGGGCCTTGAAATCAATGGCAGTTGGATCAGACCCTAAATCAAATGGAAACTTAGAAACATTTCAGAGGATGTTGCAGTTTCACGTTTTGTAAAAGGAGTGGAAACTCTAACTTCAAGTTTGGGTGTTAAAAGTGAGAGTTCATCAGATTGATATGGGAGAACTTTCAACTAAGTTTTTTTAACAGGGTATTTCAGCAATTAGCATCACTGTTAAGTGCTTTATGAAACACTTTGGACTTTGTAACTTTCTTTTATTATGTTATTAGAAGGGAGTCTTTAATTTGTAGCACCTCAGGAGTATTGTATTTACCTATTTAAGGTCAGATAGACGATGCTGTGTATGAGTCAGGGAGGAAAGGAAAGGATTTGTGGAGATTTTTTTCCTCTCTTTTCTATAATCTTCCTGCTGCAGGAGCTCTTTTTGATTCAATAATGACATTTGGTGGTAATCCCAAAGGAGTAATAATTTTGCCTGAAGACTAAACTGAGTGAGTGGTGATCTTCCTTGCTGTCAATGACCTATAGATGACATTTTGTACCTAATTAATTAGATATCTTTCTTTTGAAAGAAATGGCGAATCATGCATAATTAGAAGAGGCATCAAAGTTGGAGCCATTGGCTCATTAATCTAATGGAGCCAGCCTATGGCACATAAAAATAATTTGTATTGCTCATGTTTTTTATTTTATGAGCAATTAGCACTCTGCATAAGGCTGATTCTCTTCACATTTTTCATTTTTCTTACACTTAAAGAAAATATTTATATTAGTTTAGAATACACTAAAAGCTATAATCTCTAAAACTCATAACCATTCAGATATTAATGATATACAGTATGGGCAAAAGTTATCTGGAATACAGCACTGATGTTTGTTTTCTTTATTTTAAATAAAGAATGGAAAAAATTGTTATAGGATTAAAGAATTATTACACAAAAAATTAAACAAATGCTACATTAAGGGACATGGTAATTTCTGTGATTTTTTTTTTTTT